>NW_027108835.1:160393-214009 GCF_000696795.3 Halyomorpha halys | reverse complement strand
TTCTCGATCAGCTGATATGGACCTGTCAGCTGACAGTCCGTAACTTATATATATATGTTTATTGATAGGTACTCATGTAAATAAAGTCATTTTATCACTCTGTAGCGAAATATGTGTGTATGTATCTGTAAAAGGCTTCTAGATGCATTAACTCTAAACTTGCGGATGACAAATTCCAGGTAGAAAGGTGAAATGATTTAGAGTACTGAACCTACGAATAGATGAATCACATCTTAGATTTTCATAACAGGAAGAGGGTACTTCCTCAATTAAATAAGTTAGTTCCGGATTTCGAAGCATGTCAGGAATAGCAGTGCTCGATGCTTCAGTTTGAAACCGGTTATTCAAACCTAATAATATTGTTTTTATTTATTTTCTATCTCCTTCAAGTTTCTCTATTGCAATTAGGTCTGTATTAATAATAATCATAGTGGTAATATTTTAGCTTCCATTGAAGCAAAGGATCGCCATAAATTTTTGCCACCGGTTTGTGGATATCTGATTTCTACTCATGATTTCTTCGGATTCTAAGGAGAGAAAAAGCCAAATAGTCAAACAATGAAAGCTTTTGCATTACAACATTAATTTTTATTATCAATCAAATCAGGAATATTTAAACAGATTATGGCCACAAAAAAACTAAAGTGGATTCTACGAATAGCTAAAAAACTAATTGGAAGAATATAGTTAACCGTATGAATTAGGTTATAGGAGGATAGTCCGGGTGGCAGTCAATAAAGGTATCAAAATAGTAAAATACAACTATTTATTTATATAAATTCCCTCACAATCAACTATATATATACAGAGAAATGTTGGTTAATGTTTCAATCTGACATCCCTGACGAAGCCCTGCCCTGCGAAGTGGGGCGAAACGTTGGTTAACAATAATTAGTTTTAATTTACTATTTTGCTATACGGGCTGAGGTTCCCCTGACTAATAAGTTGAGAAATGAAAAAAAACAACACAAAATTGGACAAAGGCCACGAGGGGTAGCAGAAGAGAAGAAATGGTTTTTACAAGAATCAGAATCGGTCATACCAATTTAACACACGTCCCCTTAATGATAAAAGAGGACCAACCTAAATGCCAATCTGGCCAGTCTCCGTTATCCATAAAACTGATCATAGAAGAATGCACTTCACTTCGTCCAGCCTTTGAAAATACTAAAATACTCACTTCAAGAGAATTTGCTCCTAGAAGATTCAGCAGATTCAATAGATACAATCATAAACCTTCTATAATATAAATTACCGAAAACGACCAGTGTAATCACGAAAGGAAAACATTCTATCTTAAAAATATTCACCTGTGTACAAATGAGAGTGAAAGAATAGAATATACATAATAATGTGTAAAATGTCCACAACATAAGTAAAGTAAAAAGGGGTTAATAACCAACAAGTTGATCGCCCAGGATAAAACTGAAAAAAATAAATACTGTATTGGTTTTATGATCTCAATGCTGTTATGATTATATTATCTTTACTGAAGAATAAGTGCAACTCATTCCTTAACTATAACAATAGCGAAGACCCTTCTGTTCAATTTTCTCATTATGCATTGTTCCCATTCCATCAAATGTTAAGAGCATTTACAACATTCATTTTCTGATATACTGTCAAGTCTGGAAGAAGGCTGTTTATAGATATCGTATTGGCTATGTTTTGGCAGGAGATCTTTTGCCAAACCACATGTCCCAGGAAAAATATATTTTTTATTCATTTTCCTTTCTTTATACGGGTAGCAATAAAGTTTTCTCCTTTGATGATATACTTCATCACTGTTATCAAATTTTGTTTTTATATTTGGTCGACATTTATCAACGGTAGGATACATCATTCTTCTCTGATGATATTGTTCATCACTATCATCAAATTTAGTTTTTATATTAGATCGACATTTAAGAACGGTAGGATACATCATCCTCCTTTGATGATAAACTCCGTCTGTGTTATCAAATTTTGTTTTTATATTAGATCGATATTTATGAAGGGTAGGGTATATTATTCTTCTTTGATGATATTCTTCATCTCCGTTATCAAATTTTGTTTTTATATTAGATCGACATTTATGAACAGTAGGATACATCATTCTCCTTTCACCTCTGTTATTGAATTTTGTTTTTATATTAGATCGACATTTATCAACGAAGTGAAATCCTGGCACCTTTCCTTGTTTTAAGTCAGAACATTTTATGACTCTCTTTATAGTACCCTCTGGATACTCCATATAGTTAACAGATTTTGTTTCAAAAGGGTTTTCTCTACGACGATTACTTGTTCCTCTTAAATCCATCTTAGAAGACTTTCTCTTGCTTGTTTTCTTTCTTCTTCTCAACGTGGTCAAATATGGATTAGTAATTTGAACTGATGTTTCACCAATGTTATCAATCACGGGTTGGGAGACAGGTATACCGACTGCAACATCATAAAGCAATGGTCTGCCAAAATCTTGGTTCTTCAATAATCCAGGTTCTGATGCGAAGTAGCTAAATATGGTAGGGGTCGAGCAAGACATGGTGGTGCGGGTTCAAACAGGCGATTAATATGATGGCGCCTTTTCTCCTTAGTTTATGTAATAGAGTGAAAATATTCAAATTCATTTGTATAATTTTGATATATAATGGAAAAATTAAGTAAGTGTATTTATTAATGGATTACTATGATGGAGAACATGTTATTGCAAACACATGTTTCCTCAATTAAATTACGTTTCACTTTTTTTTTTAGTTTTAGAACACAAATTAATTTTACAACAAAAAAATTTACAATTCACATTTTACCGCGCAAACAAAATTTGTTCAACTAAGCCACAGTCAATAAATATAGCAAATCTCTTATTCCTCACCTCCATAGTCGTTGGGTTATTTCGGTTGCTTACTGCGAGCTGACTTCACATTCTTATAGTATATAAGAATTTATTGTTAGTAGTATTACAGTCATTTAATTCGTTTTAACCCTTTTTTTTTGCTATAAATAAATTTTTAAAATGAACTATAGTTCTACAGAGCATTTAACTGACACCCAAAGGACTTAAGGAGTACTTCAAGAGTAAGGTTATTCGATTTTGTACTAGTAGTACAATCAATGTCTCTTATTAAAAGAATCCAGAAATAAAAACAATAGAATCCTTAACTCTTTGTATTCTTAAATCACTAGAAAAATAAAGCTGGATTCAAAACAAATTCATCATAATCTACAGTGTCCTTAACAGATGAGAATCCATAACATTCACGATATAAATTTCCTTTGAAAAAGAAATCCAAACACAAAAAAAAAAGAAAGTATAAACAGAATAATTTTACACATACAATGAATAATTTTACAAAATAGAATTAATAAGAGAATTATTAATTAGAATTGAATTATTAATTAGAGAATTTTATTGTGGTGAGGAAAGGGGACACAATATACCCGAAATGGCAAAGAATGCAATAAATATTTAATACATATATTTATTGCATTCTTTGCCATTTCGGGAATATTGTGTCCCCTTTCCTCCAACAGTGTATCTTTATTCAGCTTAAATTTTTGGCTTTTAAGCAGCTATAATTTTTAAAAAGACTTTTACTTCTTTAGGTCATTTAAATTAAGTCATTAATCCAGAGATCCAATTGGTTCCAACCGAACTATCAATCGTCTTCACTTCCAGTGGACGAGAGGCTTAAAACCTAAGCTAAGTCAATGAAATATTTGCAAATATGATGCAAACAAAATCACGCAAAGCCTCAAGCAATCTATAATTGTAAATAACAGCTATATTAACCTCAATTGGATGGCTTGCGGCGAAAATGTGATAAGCTAAAATCTTGAAGAGAATATTTTATCTTCATTTATAAAAATAAGAGGACGAAGAATTTAAACCTATTAACACAGGGACTACGTATGCCTGGTGTCGAAGGAATAAATCGTTTTATTTTTAAAAGTACTATTTAAAAATAACCTAGAATAGTTTTCATACTTTAAAAGTTTCAAATTATAATATTTTCTAAACCTCTATGATAAACGAGCGTTTGGAAAGTAAGAGTTTGTATTAAATTTACATTATTTCATACATTTACTTTTTCGTATAACAATGAAACTATCAATGAAAAGTAGATAAGAAGCAATTGCTTCAAAACAATCTTTTACGAACCTCGAAATAGCTAAGAATAACTAAAAACTAAATTAGTTCCATGTTTAGCAGAACTAATTATGATAACTATATAGCTATTAGTTTATTATCTTAGCTATCTAAATATTAGCTAGCTTAATGGCCCTCTCTGATCAAAATTATACAATTTTTAAAAAATGCTCGGCCGACCATGACTAATACCCTCTGTATAAATGTTCCGCTTCGGTGTAGAAAGGTACAGCATCCCAAGCTGCAATTGAAGGAACATCTTCTATTGGGAAAGGTAAGAGCTTTAGTCAAATATTCTTAGTTTTATTTATATGTATCTTGAAAATCTCTTACTATTTTGTTTGTAATGAAACAATGAAATTAATAACTACATAGCTTTGCAGATTAAAGATGAAGTTAACATTCGTAATTTGTATTGGATTAACTCTTGCGCTGTCAGTATTTTCCTTACATTTTAATCAAAATGAGGAAGAAGAATGGTCCGCTTACAATTTATAAATGCATTTCTAATATTTTATTCTACTACAACTCTCTACAGGAGTCTACTACCGAGAGGACTGCAGCACCACAGTCCTGGACCACGCTGTCCTTGTAGTAGGTTACGGTTCCGAAAACGGCAAAGACTGGTGAAGAACTCCTGGGGTAAGGATTGGGGTATCGATGGCTACGTCAAAATGACAAGGAACAAGAATAACAACTGTGGCATTGCTACACAGGCTACCTACCCATTGGTCTAGTTGTGTTTATAATAACGTCATAATAATTATATTATATATTTCATTTATAAATGTTTATTATGGGTCATAAATATACTCATTTAATGAATTATAATGATCTTATTGAAATTGAAATGATGAGCCTTAATCAACAACTTAAAACCATAATAATTCCCAAATTTTATTAACCTATTATTAGAAAATATTGTGGTATGATATAAATAACATAATTAAATTTTTTGAAGTAGTTAATGAATGGTTAGCAATGATTAAAACTGAGTTTAAATAATAATGCTAGATTCATTCATTAATATGATATCTTAGCTCTATCTAGAATAAAATATTTTATTGTTTTTCAAAATGGAAAGTAGTACTAAGTAAATTTCAATTAACTTTACAAGCAATGCAATTAAAAGATCTTTCTTTTACGAAAAATAGAACTTTTCAATTATATTTTTTATTGAACAAATTTAGGTAAAGATTCTGGATTTATTTAAAGCCACGATCAATGAAGAACCTTTAATTGGCTAAAAGATAACCTTAAATTATATTTTTTGTAATGCGAGAAGATATGTACAACTGTTAAGTATGCCATCGAAATGTTCTAAAAAAACAAACATAAATATGTTGGGATAGGTTAAGAAAATTAATTACTAATTAGCTACAAATCAATTGATCCATTTTTATCATTTAGCTCCGACGGTTCAACAAAAAATGCTGATTGGAGCAGTAGTTAACCTCATAGCTCAAGCAGTAGTTAACCTCATAGCTCAAGCAGTATTTAACCTCATAGCTCAAGCAGTAGTTAACCTCATAGCACAAGCAGTAGTTAACCTCATAGCTCAAGCAGTAGTTAACCTCATAGCTCTAGCATTAGTTAACCTCATAGCTGGCTATTAAAACAAAAAATATACTACTCAACATCTCAAGTGCTACACATAAAAAAAAATGTAATATTGTTTGCCCTCCTCCTGATTGTTAATTATCCACTCATTGTTAGTGGGATTGAAACTATTAGAAATCTATTATCGATATGTGCAGGCGACATTTGACCGTTAAATCTAAATCACTTTTTTTTACTTTCTACTTAGCTACCCATTGGTGTAACGAATTTTTTAAATATATTAATTGGAATTTTAAATAAAAACAATACCATTGCTGAATATCTGCTAATTTAATCCCATGTTTCAATATTCTCTTCGTTTGCGTGCGTGTGTGTGTGTGTGTGTGTGTGGCGGCTCATAAAGTAGGAAATTATAAAAAGAAATGAATAAATTAGCCTGTTGCAGACTATAGCCTTGAAGATCGTAATTCCTCAGAGGTGAAATGAATTATTAAATTTAAAGAATTAAATACGAACTATGAACTACACAATTTAGCACTGAGAATAATCATAAATTATTAAGGTTGGCAACTTAAGGGGAAGAGAAAACATAATTGGCTATCAGAGTAAAATGTTGACCAGGAATTATACGAGACAAAAAGATGATAAGATACACATATATATAAGTTAAGGTACAAGAGTACCTGTTATCTCCCCTAATAACTACTATGTTACAGTCACCTCTCTTCGTCCTCCCGAAGGGTTTTAACCATCAGCTTGCATCGAGTGAATGCCCTATGTCCATTCCTATGGGTTCATCACACCATAGCAGCTTGATCTGCTCCCAAACGGTTTCACTCCCAACGTACATGTGACACTTTGCTCCAGGCTTGGAAGAATTATCCAATATTTAACAAATCTGGTCGTTTTCTGCGGCTGGCTGCGACCAAATCGTCGTGGTATTGCTCCTCTCATACTTGCTGCATTCATCTTTGAGTAATCCAGTGGATCTCGTTTTCCATATAATCTGCTGCCTCTTGTCATCATCATGGATGATATCCTCTACTTCCACCATATCTATTAGTCTTCCTTCCTCAGACCTCTTGTTAGACGAAGATTCCTCCCTATCGTCTTCCTCTGCCACATTCTGTTCATCTTCCTCTCTCGGCGTCCATTCTCGTAGAAACTGTCCTCCCTAAGGTTCCCCGGTGTCTTCTTCCAAGGCGTTCACAATTATGGCTCGAGATAACCAATCAGCTACCACATTTTCTTTGCCTGGTTTATATGTGATTTCCATTTTCTACTGTCCCAAGAACTCCTTCCAACGTGTAATCCTTACCGAAGACTCCTTCAATTTTCCCAGCCATTGCAGTGTGTACTTTGAACTTTCTCCCAAACACATAGGGCCTAAAGTGGTTAACTGCCCAAATTATCCCCAAAAACTCTCGTTCCAGCCCACTGGAATACACCTGGTCTCCGTCTCTGTCTGGCGCCTACCGGCGTACGCCACTGGGCCAACTCTTCCTTCACCCTCCCGAAACAACACTGCTCCCAACCCGTACTCACTCGCATCTGTAATGGTATAGAATTGCCGGATGAAATCTGGGAAAGCAAGCACCGTAAACTCGTAATGGTCTCTCTGTAATGTAAATTCCGTCATATATTGACCCTTGGGGTGCATTTGATGATATCCAGCCTTCAAGTCCAGAGTACTGAATACCGTAGCCTCTCAAAAATATCATCAAGTCTGGAGATCGGATACTCTCCGTATTCTTGTTCAGGTTCCTGTTATCTATTACCACCCTATACTTTTCGGTAGTTTTACCAGGCACGCTCTTCTTTTTCACTGCCCACAACGGACTATTGTAAGGGGAAGTACTGTCAATAATTATTCCCTGGTATTTTAAACTTTCTTTTAAAGGTTCTTCCGGATTGTACATCACTTTGTCTTGTTTTAATGAGATTTCATGGACCGTCCTCCCGGTCGTCCCCTTGTTCAAAAAAGATATCATCATATTCCCTCCTTAGACTTCGTCTCCAATCCTCGGTCTGATTGATTATTCCAGCCCGAGTGTCCGCGTTCTTCCGCTGAAAATGACACTTGAAGATTTTTCCTCCCAACTTAATCTTCCATTTTCCCCTGCTATTTTTAACCCAAGCTCCCACCCTAGTACCACCTAGTAGGTCACATCCCACAATTGCTTCGTACTTCTTAGGCATACTTTCTACCATATGTACCTGCAAATTTCCCCCTATCAAAGCCCCACAGAGTCAACTCTATCTCCACCTCCTCCTCTACTTCACAAGGGCCACTCAGGGTGATTAATGTACACTGACATTCCCGAATCTGGTATGTCCTCTCTCCACTACACAGTTTTTCTACGGCATCTCGGCACTTGATTGTGTGGTAACTGCCAGTTTCCGACAGGCAGACGCTCATTTCCACCACGTTTTAATTCAGCAGTGTGCCCTGCCGACATTCCCTTCAGACGTCTCAGCATCCTCACTGTCGAGCAGGTGTTAAGCTGTCTTCGCTTCAATTCGGCTTATTAGTGGATCACTCCCTTTTAAAAAGTGATTTAATTCTCCGGTCTTTCATGTTCATTTTTAAAGTCCGACAACGCCTTCCTTTTTCTGAATTTTCCCTACAAAAAGAAGAGAAAATTGTATAGAAGATTAAAAAATGGAATATCGATGTTTTATTTTGATAATTACATATTTATTTCAATTATTTCTATTGTTGAAATATCGATAAAGCATATTATCAACAATATTCTGATATTATTTTATCGAAATATGGTTATTTTGATTAAGAAGAAGAGAAAATTGTATAGAAAATTAAAAAATGGAATATCGATATTTTATTTTGATAATTACATATTAATTTCAATATTTTTTATTGTTGAAATATCGCTAAAGAATATTAGCAACAATACTCCGATATTATTTTATGGATATATCGATATTTTGTTTAAGAAGAAGAGAAAATTGTATAGAAAATCAAACAATGGAATATCGATATTTTATTTTGATAATTACACATTTATTTCAATAGTTTTTATTGTTATAATATCGATATGGAATACTAGGAACAATATTCCGATATTATTTTATTGAAATATCGATATGTTGTTAAAATTGACTATAATATTATATAGAACTTTTAAAATAGGAATATATGGAATATATAGGAATATATCGATATGGAATACTAGGAACAATATCCCAATACTGATTTATCAAAATATCGATATTTTGTTTAAGAAGAAGAGAAAATTGTGTAGAAAATTAAAAAATGGAATATCGATATTTAATTTTGATAATTACATATTTATTTCAATTATTTCTATTGTTGAAATATCGATAAAGCATATTAGCAACAATACTCCGATATCATTTTATCGAAATATCGATATTTTGTTTAAATTGACTAGAATATTATTTATATGAATATAATTTATATATTATAAATTATATGAAATACATTATAAATATTCACATTTAAAGAAGATATATAAAAAATATATATTAATTGACAAAACATAAACTTCTATTTCACTTTCCTTTCCATCTTTCTGCATCTTTTCTTGCATAATTCTTCCCTTTCGGAAGTAATAGTCAGCACTTCCCAGGGTGAGCAGCCCGATTGAGCAGCCAATTGTATAATACAACATTAAATTTTAGTCAATGTAACAGAATCCTAAAAACATCATAAATTTATTATCACTGGGAGATAATTTTAATCATGAGCAGATAAACATGAATTATTAATATTTATGTAACATAATTATTAAAGTGTGCTTTAACTAAAATTAATAAAATGATTTTAAAAATTAATGCTGAATATGAACAAATCTCATCTTTAGGAGCCAATGTAGCAATAAATATTAGTCAATGTAACATCATACTAAAAATATTATAAGTTTGTTATCACTTGAAGATAGTTTCAATTATGAGAAGATAAACATATATACAGACATACAAATTACACTTGATTTAAATTGTACATACCAAAATATAGATAGAAGGGCAAGCCATATCAATGTTACTACGGATTTTTTGATTATATGTACATGAAGTTAGTAAATCCTGATATGGTGCATAAGAAGTACACACACATATATACACCTATAACATATGTATACCCCTTTGTAATGAAAATTTAAAAAAAAACCTACTGAAGAAAGATGTATGCAAATGAAGGTATTAGAGAATAATATGTATGAAGTTAGACATATAAATAAAGAAATAGATACCGAATAATTTTTTGTATTTATTTACCAAATAAGAGGAAACATAAATATAATATAATTATAACAACTGAGGCACCAAATACAATTATTAAAAACCCTTAGGTCCGAGTAATATAAGTCAAGGTACAACATTATGCATAGATACAGACATACAAATTACAGTTGATTTAGAATATATATACCAACATACAGATACAAGAGTAAGTTATAACATACTTTTTTTTTCATTTACCCCTTTAGCCCTTCAAAATGGAGAGAAAAGTTGGCTCACATAAGATATTTTAATTACTATTTGATTTTTTTTTTTTTTAACACACTCAGACCATCTTCCTTTTATATATTACTTAGGGTTAATCAACAGTCTTCCAAGAAAATAACATGTATGAAGTGAGACATGTTAATAATGAAATAGATACAGAATCATTTTTTATATATATTTATTTCGGAATTGACCCATTTTAAAATCAGACACCCTATAATTAAACAGCAATGTTAGATTAGTGAATAGCTAACTATTATAAGGTAATTATTGTTATTAACTATTCACGCCTTGTCAATTTTAGCCACTTTTTATGATATCACTCGGTATCACCATCTTATTCCTTATTATTATAACATCCTATTCCCCTTTTTAAGTAAATATTTCCAATGTGATTGAAATTAGTAGATGACATACGACATATTTCATTAATTTGATCTCGTAGTTTCAGAGCTGACACTGTTCATTTTTCTTCTTGGGATGTTCTTTCCAGCAACACTAACTTTCATATACGTTATCATTTCAATATCTTCATTACTGAACAATAAATCGTCCAAAAGTTTTTGAAAAAATAACTAATTTAACAACTAATTAAAATTAAACTCACATTAACAACACTAACACGATACTTATCCCTAAAGCATAACTCTATTATTAACGCGATAATCAATTCACTTGTACTGTGATATTACAAGTGAAGCTAGACTTGTACTAAAAGTACAAGCAAATACGTCTATATTTTCGACGAAAGTACAAGTGATCACTTGTAGAAACAAAATCTCTTGTACTTTGAAATATTTAACTTGTAGTTTCGATTCTAAAAGTACTAGAGCTTGTACTTTCTTATCGGATAACGAAATAGTATAGTTCGGTAAACATTATCTAATGAGAACATTTTCACAGTTTCAGCGATATTATGATTTAATTATTTGTAATAATTATGTCACTTTTGCTTCTAATATTGAAATTGTGAACGGCATTAAAATTATAAAGCAATCTACAATCCTTCTGTTTTGTCTTAAAAGTTTTGATTATTTCATTGATCTGACATTCATACAATTTTAAATTATTAATCAATTCAATATTTTCAATTATATTCTTTTGTATTGAGATTTCGGAATTTTTCCACTTAAAAATACATTTATAAATCGGGTAAGGCTTTTTTTCTAAAGCTAATGTTAGATTAGTGAATTGCCTGCTATTTTATGGTTTTAGTATAATGTTGTCAGGAAATGTGTGAAACAACGGTGTTTTTCGTACTTCATACTTTAATACTTGCTACTTTAAAAAAAATACCTCTATATGATGAAAATTTAATTCTTAAAGCGATTTTTGAACGCATTAACAGCTAAACGGGTTCACGATCTACCAATGGTAAGAATGCATAACCTTCTCTTATGTTTACTTGTAATTTTTCAATAGTACAATTGAACTCACTTCTTCCGGTACAAGTATTAAGCTTGTACTTTGTAACTTGTACACTTGTACTTTTTTACTAATACTATTAGTTCCATCATGAAACAGGGCCCAGATATCTACAATTGTAAATAACAGTTGAACTACCTTAATTGGATGGCTTCGGACGAAAATGTGATAAGCTAAAATCTTGAAGAGAATTAGAATGTTGTCCGAATAGTAAAAATAAATCGATTAGCAATTCCACGAATATAAAATCGATTTCATTTTCAGCGTCTTCTAAAATATATTATGGGGTTCCTAATATGTAGGATATCCGAAAAATAAAAATAAAAAAAAAGTTTTCATTTATTTTCAAGAGCTAAAGTTAATTTGAATTAATTTTAGTTGTCATGTGTCTAGAGCTAAAATAGTTTATAGTTGTTCATTTCGACTAACACCTAAGTTAGTTAATAAACTTAGTGGTAGTTAAAGGTTAACAACTAAATTAGTTCCATTTTTAACGAAAGTAATTCTGATAACTATATAGCTATTAGTTTGTTATCTTAGCTATCTAAATATTAGCTAGCTAATGGCCCTCTCTGATCAAAATTATACAATTTTTAGAAACTGCTCTACTGCAACACTTCAGGAAGAATTATTGCTTCTTTCTATCTTGAAAGTTTTCAGATAAGAACCACTTGCTTCAAAACAATGTATTACGATTGTCGAAATAGCTAAGAATGGCTAACCATACGTTTCACAGTGTAAACCCTTTTAGAAAAAAGTATTATCAACAGGAAAGTGACTACTCACAGCGGATCAGATAAAACATGGCTAATACCCTCTTTATAAATACTCCACTTTGGTGAAGAAAGATACACCATCCCCAGCTGCAGTTGAAGGAACATCTCTATTGGCAAAGGTAGGAGTTTTAATTAAATAATGTTAATTTTATTTATGTGTGCATCTTGAAAATCTCTTACTATTTTGTTTGTAATGAAAAAATAAAATTAACTACATAGCTTTGCAGGTTAAAGATGAAGAGTTATCATTAGTAATTTGTATTAGATTAACTCTTGCGTTGTTAGTATTTTCCTTACCTTTTAATCAAAGTGAGGAAGACCGCTGGACCGCTTACAAGGTAACTTTTTGGGGTAACATAATTATTCAATAATTTTGATTAAAGCATTCCGAAAATAGTGATGATTACCCCGTTTTAGATCAAATACGAAAAACATTACGCGACTAATAATGAAGACCAACTGAGGATAACATATACCATATATACATATCTACTTCGATAACAAGCTCCGAATTCCAAAGCATAATGATTTATACGCTAATGGAATTAAAACATACAAGTTAGTGAACAGAACTTGATGGACTGTTCCACATCAGAAGGAAACGAATCCTTTAACGGTTGCTTGATGGACTATACTTTCGAATATGTAAAGAAAAATAAAGGAATCGACACTGAAGCATCCTATCCTTACACAGCCGAGGTGTTTCTCTTTTGTTGTAGACGTTGGACCTGTATCTGTGGCCATCGACGCAAGTGCTGATTCATTCCAGCTTTATGATTCAGGCAAGGATATTACTATATCTTCTGACATTGTTAGCGATCTTTTTTATATATAATTTCAGTATATGTTTATATATTAATGCATTCAACTTTCTCCAGGTATCTACTACGAGGAGTACTGCAGCTCCACAAAGCTGGACCACGGTGTCCTTGCGGTCGGATACGGTTCCGATAGCGGCCAAGACTACTGGCTGGTGAAGAACTCCTGGGGTGAGGATTGGGGTATCAGTGGCTATATCAAGATGATAAGGAACAAGAAAAACAACTGCGGCATTGCTACGGATGCCAGCTACCCATTGGTGTAACGGATTTATTGTATATTTTAATTGGAATTTTAAATAAAAATAATACCAATGGTAAATATCTGTTAATTCAAACCCACGCTTCAATGTACAGTTAACTTTTATATCTGTGTGGGATCGTGTGTGTGTAAACAACATAAATACGAAATCTGAAAATATAATGAAGTACAAACAAAATAAAATATATCTTAATAATGATTGATAAATACTTACTGTATGGGAAATCGAATATATTTCAACTCATAAAGTTGGAATACATGTTAGCCACTTAAAGGCAGGAGAAAAGATAATTAGCTATCAGAGCTAAGTATATCTTTGCATCATCTCAAAGATGCGCTGGCCTTGATAGCAAAATTCACAATGGTCTTTTTTTGTGTTGAATTGATCTGAAATCATACACTTGAGAGAAAAGATTTTAAATTAATATAAGGTTTTGTTATTTGATCCTAACAAATTTAGTGTCTGTTCCGACTTTCAATAATTGTGTTAGGCACTGATTAGTAGTAGTTTTAAAGTGATTGTTATGTCTATTTCAACAAGACTTTAAAAGGAGTTTCTTAAAAGTTGGATGACGTTTTTTACATTAATATTGTTTGTTTGTTTGGTTGTTTAGAGGCGCCAAACTTCATTGGTCATCAACGCCATTTATATTTTATTTAATTTTGCTAATATTCGTTAAATTTTATTTATTTTTTGATTTGATTATTTTATTTATTTTTAATTTTTTTTTTTTTCTTCCGATCAAGTTATATTTATGTCAGTAAATTTTGTGATTTCAAAAACTGAAACACCAATTCTATTGCCTTATCATCGTCTCCAATGGTTTTTGAGATATCTTGGCTTAGTCCCAAGCTATTGAGGTGTGGTGTTTTAATTTAATATTATTTTTGGTTTAAAAAAATAAAATAAATAAGTCTGAGAACCAAAAAGGCCACTTGAACTTAATGCCTACTGTACTGTTGCTAAATGTAATATTTTACATGGAGCCAACATCAATTGAAGTAAATTAATTTAATTGTTTGATTACACAAAACTTATACATTACATACCTTACTAATTTCTAAATGTACTTAGCTTAATTTGCTTGTTTATACAGAAGAGGAGCTGGGTAGCTCAGTGAGTAATGCATTGTGCCCTAATCAAGGCCTGAGTTCCAAACCAGCTATAGCAGATAATTATTTATTCTGCTATAACAGTTTTTATTAGATGAAAAATAACATATAATAAGTATTAAAAAGTTAAACTTTTTGATCAATCTGGCACCTAGCACTGCTATACAAGGTCCCTAAATTCCTACAGATAAAATTAAGTCACCGATCAGGAACTCAATGTCCCATATGCTGCTGATTTAGCCAAAACCATACACCAATCCTTTCATGATAAACTTACCAACAACCCAAACCCACTTGTTTCTAGCCTGGCTTATCCTTCATTACCTGTTAAACCTCCTAGGCATCTGAAAAAAAGATGTCCTTGAGACCTTCTTCTCTAGAAATGCTTAATATTTCTGGAGTTCTATTAATGGGTAGATTCTCCACATGTCTATATCATGTCATTGTATAACTAAACCCATATTTACTTATATATATTTTATACAGTTGTAAATATCAATAAATAAAATAAAAATATAAATTGTATATAAATAAATCATCCCAATGGAAGAAACACTGGACAGGGAGCATTGATGCCCGAGGTTCATATGAAGACTTAAGGCAAGTTCACTGTTCAAAAATGATAGTTATAATAAAATAAAAAATACCATAGTTATAATAAAAAAAAAATAATAAGTGACATTAACTAAAGTAAGTTCCCAATTTGAAGTATAAGTGAATGATTAGAAGATGAAACCAGATCTAATGGATGTGATTGCCAGGAGAATATCTAATAGATACATCATATTGCTGGTTCGGAAGAATAATGACGCCAATGTTAACTCTTTGAAATTCACTTTATTTTGTTAGTGGGCTCAAAAATGAATTTTCTTAATGGGACAATATAATTGTACTTAGAAATTCACCAAAGTAGCAATTTTGTAAGCACAATTATTTTGACTTATAATTATTATTAATTCGGCTCCAAAACTTGATGTTGGGTCCTGGCCTCCTGCATCAGCCTCCACCAATCATTACGATCTTGTGAGGTTGCCATCCAGTTCCTCATTCCCATCATGGTCCTGGCATCACCACTCCATCGAAGGTGTTGTTTTCCTCTGTGTCTTGTTCCATCTAGTACCTCGGTCACTATTTTCGTTGGCAGATCGCTCTCAGCCATCCGAGCAACATGCCCTGTCTACCTCAATCTACTGAGCCTCACAAACTGGACAATGTCTGGTTCCTTATACAAAACTTTGAGCTCCTGGTTTGTTCAACATCTCCCTATCTGGTCAACCTTGACAGCTCCAAATATTTTACGGAGAATCTTCCTCTCCAAGACCATTAAGTTGTGCTCACCAGCCTTGGAGATAGTCCATGTTTCCGAACCATACAGAAGAATTGGCCAAATAATTGTTCTATACAAATAAATCTTGGTGTCCTTAAACAAGGCACGGCTCCTAAAATAGGGACTGAGGCTATAATAACAGCGGTTGGCACATAGGACTCTTCTTTAATTTCAGAGTCAACAACATTGTCTTGGGTTATGTGCAATCCAAGATACATCAACTCGGGGGACTTTTCCAAAAGTATATTCCCCGATCCTGATTTCTTCACCGGGCCTGGGGATTTCTGCTGTAACCATGTATTTGGTCTTTTCTGCATTCACTTAAAGCCCCATTTTTCTTGCTGCTTCAGCCAATTTCATAAATCCATCAGACAGCTTGGAAAGAGAGTCCAGCTATGTCAATGTCATTAGCGTAAGCAAGAAGCTGTATTGTTCTGCCCACTTGAATTCCAGATTCTCTAATGGCCTTTTCAAGAGCTAAATCAAAGAGGAGGCAGGCCAATGCATCCCCCTGTCTTAGTCCTCTACCTGAGACAAATTCATCAGATCATTCATTTTGACTTAAAAACATATAGTAAATCCATATTGGATGGAGATAGTTGATCATATGAAGTAGATTGTAAGAAGATAGTCCAGGTGGTGGTTAATACATGTACAAAATAATAGAAAGTTAATAGTTAGTTAACACTAAATAGTTTTTTCTACTATTTTGTACCTTTATTGACCACCATCTGGACTATCTTCCTACAATTAAGTAAATCTATTTTTGTGCCTGCCAAAAAAATAGTCAATTTAACAAAATTTTACGTATGGGGAAAAATTATTCTTCCATAACAGTGGCATGTCAAGTATTATGACTCTTTTATTTAAATTATTATTATGTATCTATTCAGGTTTTGATATTTATTTAATTAGTTCAAATGGTAAGAAATGTTTTTCAATTTTATTATATTCCTTTTACTATGAATGATTCCTGGAATCTTTAAAGAATTAAAGTAAAATATTTGTAATAAATTAAGTGATAAATTTGTATTCGAAAATGAATCAATTCTTATTATGATATTAAAAGTTGTATGTACCTACCCAATCTATTTGTTATATTATCATTACATACTGTCTTATAATATAGTACATTTGGACCCATTTAGATCTAGAGCCATTAATAAAACTGTTTCAACTAAAGAACTGAAACAGTTTCAAGCCTAAACGGTTTCAGCACATGGTCCTTGATGTAAAGAGAAGTTCTTGTTCAGTACTAAATGGTTTATGTTGACTCTTGGGTATGCTTGCATTGCCAATTGAAGGTCAGCACATGGTCCTTGATGTAAAGAGTAGTTCTTGCTCAGTACTAAATGGTTTATGTTGACTTTTGGGTACCATTTAACCACTCTTGCATTGCCTACCATTTAAACAAGCTCCACAAGTAATTTTTTTTAATACTAATTTTTATCATAGTTCAGAAAAGAACAGTTAGTTGTTAAAATATGATGAAAAACTTACTTAGTTTAATTTTAGAACAGAGATTTTCTAGCTGCTAAAAGCAATAAAATAAACTATTTTTTTATATAAAAAAAATTACATAATTTAACATTAATTTATTACAAAACATATCATTAATTTTGTTTTTATTTTTCATCAAGTTGTTTATCCTTCACAATAACACTTTCTTCAAATTGCACCATATATGTAGTTCCTTTGTGCCAGTGAGCAGTAACTTTAGCTGTCTGAAAGCAAAAAGAACAGCTTTTACAACAAACATTAAAAAATTAGGCACAAAATTTGAAAATCTTAGTAGTAAAACTATATTGTTTCTTTTTTTCAAGCTGAAATTATAGCATAGTGAAAAAGTCTAAATAGATAAGTACTTGATAATTTTAAAATCCGTGGGAGTTGATATTGGTTTAGTTGATGCATCATTATGTACCACAAGCAAAACTAGCAAGATGGTCAGGGACAAGCCAATAACATGTTTATCTATTCTCTAAAGATAAAACAAAAACTTAGCTAACTGTAGCCATCTTGACATATCTACTCTGACTCTGCTCACAGAGTTACTGGAAACAAACTAAACCAGTCGGTAACTCAGGTTACTGAACAGTTACAGACTCAGAAGGCTACTCATTAGCAACCAAAAGCTCTAGTAAATTCAGTATTGTCATGGATATCGTGCATGAAATGTCTTCAGAAAACTTGAGCGATGTGTAACCATCATGATGTAAAAGTGACTCAAAGTAAATTAGTAGGTATTTCATATCACTGATCGGTTCCTTTTCACCTCTGTGTGAATACAGCCTGCCTTAATTATCGCTTCGAGGTTGTAACAGTATATCACCAGTTTGGAAAAGAAAAAAAAATAACATTTCTCAAAAGTTGATGATTTTATGCTTGTTTCCAATTATAATGGATAAGTTGATTATAATTATGCATAAGTTGAAATTTTTAGTTTAACAAAACTTCTCATGATCCTTTATCTAACTATTATTTTCTCTTCTTTAAACGTTTTTACTCTGAGTCTATTTGAAAGGAGAACCTTAAATTGAATAAAATAAAATGTGCAATCTATATGGATAAAAAAAAACATAGCAAAGTGTGATCATCTTGACATATTGAAGTCAGAACTATCCAGGATACCCCTGGTACTCAACCAGTCAACTTTTGAACAAACATCAACATTGAAATTTGTATGGCATCAAAAGGAAGTTAAAATACACCTAATAGCACAAATTGGGTTCTACTAAAACAATTTTAGTTTGAGATATAAAGCAATATATATATATATTTATTTATTTGCACAACGGTCCTGTTACCTTTAAATCTAGCAAATATATACTTTATTATTATCACTGGAAAGAAAGAAACCTTATCTTTACAATGGTACCAAAACAATTGAATTTGGTCAAAGTTTAAAGAAGAAATAGAGCTTTCAAGTTGATCTAAGAAATTTTTTTTTTCTGTAAACCTATGTAACTAAATGAGTAGATGCATTTTAATTAACTAAAAAAAAAGTATTATATCATGGTAAATTTAAATCTAGAGCCATCATAAATATCTTTCAAAATAATATTTTAAAAAAGATAGAGAACTTACAAATCCTGCAGCATTAAGAATCCCTTCAACAATACCAGCGATAAACATTGCACAATTGAGACTTCCTTTATCTTTGGGAACTGAAATATATTTATTAACTAATGGTTCTTTTTCAATAATATAATATATACGCTCATCATCATTTGCATGTTCAAGTTTATCTGCTTCTTTTCCAAACAAACCCTAAAAAATTTAGAATGACATAATAATAAAAGTTAAAAACAATACAAGAACTATGGAAACAATCCAACTGTCCTCATTAACATTACAATTTATTTTAGAAAAAAATAATTAAATTAATGTCTTGTCTATTAGAATACAAATTTGAGAATACAAACCTTCCATAGTGTGGTTTTAATGAAGAGAAGCATATGAAGTAACTTTGTTTCCCTTTTACAATTTCTTTCACGTACAAAATAAAGATCAATAAGTTTTACACCAACTTCTTGGCCAAGGTCACACAACCTGAAGATAATTAAATTAAGAAAAAAGTAAAATATAATTATTTGTCCAGAGCTAAAAGGTTTAAAAATAAAATCACTTGTTCTGGAGTTCAGGAACAGTGTGTACTTTGTTTTGGCAATACTGAACTAATTCTGAAAAAAGTAAAGTATAACAACTCAGACTAACTTCCCCTCTCTTCTTACTAAGAGATTTATCTAAAATACTAGTTTTCGGACGAACTTGAGAGATGATCATTGATGGTGGGGAAACTGATGTGTTGTACACACTAAATTTTTCCCCGAACATACTCGGAATGACCAATTCTATATAATGGAATAAAAGTTGTCAAAACAGTAGTTATAGATCAAAAACACATTTAACGTTATCTATCAATCTACCTTTGAACACTTATAATGACAACATCAACGTTCAAGAATTGTGTGTTCAAAGAAATATAAGTGTCAAAAAAAAAAGATAAGCAACTAATTGTGCTAATAACTAGCGTCTGGGGATCCGAGATTCCCGTTACTTCTTTTACAAAGCTACTAACTAAGAATTACAACAACAATTAAAAGTTGATCTTCCCGATTAACCTAAATCTTTTTTATCCCAAATTCCATCGCGCATTCATTTATACATACATAATATATATTTTAATTAGAGTTATTATCTTCATTATTTTTTAATATTTTATAAATTTAAAATTCAAGACCAAGAATGGCGCTCATAATTACAAACTTATATCGACAGAGCTTAGGAATAGTAAAATGAGATTTTTTTTTAACGTCTCTAAGCCCATTGTATGCCCAAAGAAATGAACACTTGCTCAATCTTTTTACAGAGATTCGGCAAGACAAAATCATACCTTGATGGAGCTCAGTATTTTAATGATCATTATATTTTGGCCTTGGTGATTGAAATAGTCAGAAGGACTATTTAAAGATTTTTACCATCCTAACATCAATCTTTTTACGAATTCTGAAATAGTCACTTCTTCAAGTATTCTATTCATAAAACGATGACATATCAGAAAAACTACGTTTGGTAGTTTTAATTGAAAACTTATGCTCCATTTCATTATTAAAAAATATTTTCTTTTACGCTTTCTCCTTAAATCAATATCAGAACATGAGATAGATGGCAAAGTCATGATTTTTTTTTATTTCTTGATGAAATGAAATTTTGTATTGAGTTTATTTGGACATTAATTAAATAACTCACGTATGCTCACTTGAGTCCGCAAACCCTCACGACATATTTCACTGATCACAAAATTTCCTTCCTAGAATTTTAGTACGTAAAACTTTATCATTTATTAAATCAAAATAAGAGAGAACAGTTGAAATAATTAAACAATCAGTTGAGTGAAACTAAGCGGACTGTGACTCGAGTTAAGGTGCATAACCCTATATATCTGACTCAGCATTATCCCCTTCCACTATTATTGTATTTATATCCCCCTGTTACAAAGCTAAAAAAGTCATTCCGAAGAAAATTCGGATGGTCATTGACTACCGAAAATTGAAACAGGAACCCATACCAGATAAATTTCCGTTGCTTGATTGAAATATTGAAGATCTTCTTAATCAATTGAATAACGCTAAGATCTTTTCCACTCTTGACTTAGCATCTGGTTTCCACCAAATTGAGATGGATGAAGAATCTATAGAAAAAACTGCTTTATCTACTGAATCTGGTCATTACGAATTTCTCCGAATGCCATTTGGACTTTGTAATGCACCTCCAACCTTTCAGAGGGCTATGAACATGATGTTAAGCAATACCCTCAATTGTTTAGTCTATATAGATGATATAATTATTTTTTCTAAAAATATCGAGGATCATCTACAGCATTTAGAAATTGTTTTCCAAAAACTAAGCCAACATTCAATTACCATTCAACTAGATAAAACCGAGTTCATAAAAACAGAACTCCCATTCCTAGGTTATACATACAGTATCTAAAGACGGTTTAAAAACCAATCCATCCAAAGTTATCTATCGAAAAATTGCCTTTATCCTCGTCACATAAAGGAAACATAAAGCTCCTGGTTATGACCTAATTACATCCCATATTCTAAAAAATCTTCCTCGAAAATCCGTTCTATTCCTCACTTACATCTACAATGCTGTACTCAGACCCACTTACTTTCCTGGCCCATGGAAATTATCCATAATCAAAATGATTCCCAAACCTCAAAAGCCGCCTGAATACCCATCCTCCAACCGTCCTATCGCTTTGTTACCTATCATGGGCAAAATCCTTGAGAAACTCATCTTAAGACGCCTGTACCCTAACCTTGATTCCAACCACATAATCCCAGATCACCAGTTTGGTTTCTGAACATCCCACTCCACTATCCAGCAATGCCATCGTGTGGTTATGTTGTCTCGTCTTCAATGGAGCGCGGAATGTACTGCTCCGGTGTCTTTCTTGATGTTGAACAGGCTTTTGACCGAGTCTGGCACCCAGGACTGCTATACAAGATCCGTAAATTCCTACCCCCTACATACTTCCTCATTATCCGTTCTTATCTCTCCGACAGATTATTTCAAGTAAATTACAACGGCGCTTATTCATCCCTATTCCGTCAGTCTGCTAGTGTACCTCAGAGTAGTATCTTTGGTCCTATCCTTTATACAGTTTTCACAGCTGACATCCTAACCCATCCTGACACTATCCTCACCACGTATGCCGATGACAAATGTCTATTGTCAGTGAACAATGATCCTTACATTGTATCCCAAACCCTCCAATCCCACATCACCACCCATGAAGAATAGTGCCAAAACTGGAGGATTAAAATAAATTCCAATAAATCCCACCAAATCACATTTACCCTTCGACGTAAATCCATGACCTCTTGCCCTACAGTATCTTTTAATAATACCCCACTTATTCCTGTCGAACAGATCCGTTACTTAGGACTACATCTCGACAAACGACTGCACGGAATCCTCATTCAAGACAAAAAATACAAGAAACTGCTCGTAGATTCCGATTATTGCAACATTTACTAGACAAACGGTCTAAATTGCCAATCCATTACAAAAGACTGATCTACATGACTATTATAAGGCCTATCTGGACATATGGAGTTGAGCTTTGGGGCTCCACTAAACCATCAAATTCCTCAAGAATCCAATCCTTACAGTCCAAAATCCTTCGTAAATTCCTTAATGCTCCTTACTTTGTCACAAATCAGGACCTCAATGTTCCATATGTTGCCGATTCGGCCAGATCCAGATATCGTTCCTTCCATAACAAACTTCTCAACCATCCAAATCCACTTGTTTCTAACCTGGCCTCTCCTTCATTACCTAATAATCCTCCTAGGCGTCTGAAAAGAACATGGCCTCGAGATCCTCTAGAAATGTTATTGGAGTTCTATCAGTGGGTAGATTCTCCACATGTTTGTATCCTGTCACTATGTCACCTATAGCAGATTTACTTGTTGTATATATGTGTATACAGTTGTAAATAACAATAAATAAATTATTAAAAAAAAAAAATAAAATAAAATAAAGTAGCCCCCTGTTACAGAGCTAAAAAAGTCATTCAGTTATTAGAGTTGTTACTTTGTTATTTGTAGTAATAGTGCATTTTTTGTAAGTTTGATACCAATAAAGTTTTTTTAAGTTCTTTTTTTCCCCGATCCCTCTAAAACAGAAAAGAAACAGGTAATTAGTGAATGCTTTACTGTGAAAAAAGGAATAAATTGTGTTGGGTATTACCTTTATTACCTGTAATGTTTATTTATTACTTGTGAAATATCCATTCTAAATGGTACTATTTTTAAAATCCGGAGGTGAGGGCCCTCCTCTTTAAGCTCTGTCCGCGGTCAAGTTCTTTATCTGTGGGTCCCAGAGCGCTTAGTTTAGAAGGATATGGGGTTGAATTCCACCTGAGTTAGTCAAAATTTATTTCACGGCGTCCCAGAGAAATGAATCTTGACATTGCCACTTTACTGGCTGTATAAGTCCCCAGAACAGAACTTCTATCAAGGAGACAGAACTTAAACCGTCCACTCAAGAGCCAACGTGTGGAAAAGGTAGATTTAACCAAATTAAATACCGTTCATTGGATTTTCAAAGCTGCTAAGACCGATACTTTATTCAAGATTCAGCATAACGTATTAATTGAACCCAATATAGACGAGAGAGCTAAGGCGTCAACTTAGCAACCTCGTCACTTAAGTGGTGCCGGATCGATTAGGACTTAAGCCTGTTGACGTTTATTTCGTGACATGCCAACGGAATGAAAATTCGACCCTCTCACTCAATCAAAATAATAAATTAATTATTAGTTTTTAGAATTTCGAGGATGCTATTTCCTAATCCACTAAGTATAGTGTATTATACTAGTAACTTGTAAAATAGTAATACAAACGTGCATGTGCATCTCGATTTATTGTTATATTTGGAGTTTTATGTAAAATAGGCAACGTTTCTTAGGTTTTTGATTGACCTGATTTATTTTATTTCAATTTGGCTTTTCGATAGTACATGCAGATTTTGGTTTATTGCTACTTTTGGAGTTTTATTGAACATAGGGATGATTTTTTTTTGGTTTTCTATAGTCCAGATTCTGGTTTTAGAATCAGATTTTTTATGCCATATGGGCGTTTCGATTCAATGTTACTTTTGTAGTGTCAATGACATGGGGATCGTTTTTTAAGTTTTCGAGAATCCTATTTCCATATTTACTATTTCATTTATGACCGTACTATGCATTCTGATTTATTATTACTTTTGGGGATTATGTGAAACGTTTATTATGTTTTCGAGTGGCCTGATTCTACATTTTGTATTCTGATCTGACAAAGCTATCTAGTTTCCTACCGTTTCACAATCCTCTCGATAATACTAATGCTATAAATTTATTGACTAATATATCGTGGGCTGCGAAAGATGCCGGTGAAAAATTACTATACTCGGTTATAGGAGTTTTCTTTGGAAAGTTAAACTTTAGAGAATAAAAAAAAAAGTTTTGCTGATATTTGCTATTAGCAATATTTAATAATCCTTTTACTGGAAGAGTCTTATGGAATTAAAAAGGATTTAGTGAATGACATAAATTCTTCCTTATTAAAAAACAATAGTTTATTTCATATCAGCAACGTTTCGGGAGATTTCCCCCATCTTCAGGCTGCTAAAAAACAAATTCAACAAAACCATAAACATGTGCTTACAACAACACTCATATATCATATACACTCAAAGAACTATTTATAAATTATTTACTTGTTAACAAAAACCTATATATTACATATAATTTTCTCCTATTTGTCATTCTTGCTAATATATTACAATATTAATGTCATTTAATGAGTAAAACTTGCTAATGGTCATACATTTTAGGAGAATAATTACCTTTCTGAAGGTTATCTTCCAGTCTGATAACAACCATATAGACTATAAAATAATTTTCTCCTACCTCTATTATCACAAAGATGAACAATAAAATCTAAAATTAACAATTTTTCAAAAAACCATTTCTATTCTATTTATTATATAACATTATTTTCTTTTATAATTATAAACACTTTGACTAAATTAATTCTATATTATATAAAAAACCACATTAAAATTAAAACGCTAATTTATTTATAATATCCATATAATGTATTGTTTTTTAATAAGGATGAATTTATGCTATTAGTAATATATTAATGATAAGAAATCAACATATTCTACAATTATTTCCTGGGATTGCTGATTTGCTCAAGTGATATGACAATTTGAGAGAATATCTCAAATATGAATTAGTTCCTCAATCTCTTTTACTTTTTAATGAGGTTCCCTTGAGAAGAAATGCTCAATCAACTTACGCTACGGTTATTAGACCTGTTGAGCAGAGTAATAAACCACTATCAATCAATATTCTTGCGTTGTAAATTCTCCAACCATCGTGCATGCATTGATTTGAGGTAAATCTGACACATACCCAGATATTTGCCTCAAGAATTCATATTTTAGAACCCTACTTTCTGTAAGGCAGATGTTTTTGACAGATATACATGAATAGACGACTTGATCCTAAAAGATCATTGAAATTATGGAATCATTCCTGAAACATCTTTTTAAATATTGTAGATGGCTTGTATTCTTTGCAATATGGAAGTAACGAAAACCCACTCTTCAAAATTTAACTTGGAAATTCTGCCACCAACCAATTCAACAGCCTAGCATCATCCACTTCAAGTCCAAAATGCCAAAGAAACAACCTGAATCTCGCTGAACGGTGATGGTTCATGGAGGAAGGTAAAATAGAACTAGTGCATTCCAGGTTTTATGCAGCTTACGAAGAAATTCTAGAGCTAATGTAAGTACCAAATGGGATTGAGTCGCAAGATGCCAAGAAGGTTCTCCAGGATGTGTTTTTTATGGGACATGTAAAAATTCAACTATTCCTACAGATGGTTTTGAAGATAATGTTGAATGACTGATGAACTGTCCTCAAGTATTCTTTCGTGCTAGCTTAGCAGGGTAAGTGTGATCTGTCATGTTCAGGGCTGCTTGCATCCTTCAAATAACCTTCTGAGCCATGATGTCCCGAAAACATGGATAATACTGATTACCTAAAGCTGTTAAGTACCCGTCCCCTCAACTTCCCATACAGCTTATGGGTAGGCGAATTGTGGACAATGGCCGTAATGTGCTTCAAAGCACCGAAATGAATTGTAGGATGATTAACTGAACTTTGAGTTTGGATTTTATTTTATTTTTTTATCTGATCTTAAACCACAGCTCTGGGTTTTCTCTTTAAAATTAGAATTAGGAGTGACAATGCATTGGGTCTACAGTTTCCATTACTCGACAGTTTCCTCTTTATCTACGTTTTCTTCCCTGATGTCAATAGTTCATTGACTAAATTTCTCGTTGCCTTTTTAAACAAGGTATGTAATATCAATAAAAATAATAAATGAGATCTTACCATCTTAAGATCATTTAGAGGCCAACAATTTATCTTGTTCAAGCAGAAACTAAGAAGCTTCTCCGAGATAAAATATCAGTAGGAATTGAAAACTCAATAGCTCAAAAACTAGTTTTATTTTTTATAATTTTACATGTGCTCCTTTTATTTATTTATTTTTTTTTTTATACTACTACACATATACCCAAAGTATCCTGTCATAGCTATCTTTCGTTAACTAAACAATTACCAATTCTTTTGTGCTGATTTTATTATTATATAACGCACAGATTTATTTTATGAATGTTCTTTTTTTTTTTTTTATTTATTGACATTTACAAGTGTATAAAAAATACAACAAGCAAATTTGATCATAATGATAATGATATGATACAGCATGTAGAGAAACTACCCAGTAGTAGAACTCTAAATGAAAATCTTGATTTTTTTTTTTTTTCTGTCATCAAATAGGGGCAATAACAATTATATCACGATGCTTATTCAAGTGTCAGTTTTTTATTTAACATAGTAGCTTAGTAGTATTCTTACTAAACTTTTAAAAACCACTTTTAACATCTATTTTAATTTAAAGGATACTAACTGAATTTCAAAATGATTTTTGACAACAGTAGATTCATCAACAATGAGCATACAAATATATTTTCAAAATTATAAAAATCAACGTTTCTTATTTACTTTATAATTCTAATTGATATAAAGAATAATTAAAATTTATTTATTCTGAAGAATAAAGATAAAATTTGTCATGTGATGTTTTTATTTATTCTTACATGCATACACTACTATGAAAACACTGATTAAGATAGAAGGTTGTAGCTTGAGTTGGTGTTTTTTTATTTTATGCCGTGTGACTGACTTACTGTCCATGAACAGCGTATATATCATGTTTTAGTCTTGTTATTACGGTACTTTAGGTATAGTAAATTAATTTAAATTTCGTCTTATCATTTCACTCTCAAATTAATGGCAATCGAGATAACCTCAATATTTCTGTCTAGATTCTAGCTGCTTTTCGCATTGATATTAACTACAGTTTATAAACTTTTGAAGATGACACCGTAAGAGCTGTTTACTCATCTTGAGATCTGGAGGGTATGCCTTACTACAGTGGTTGACTGTCATAACATTTGGTTATAATGTTATATTGTTCATAGTTGGTATACAAATTTTTCAATTAGCTTCAGAGTATATTTTAGTCATGTGGTCTGGAAATGTATCAGGACAGGGGGATTCTTATCCCACACAATGGGCATTAAATCCTAGTGCCCAATACCTTCATATGCCTCCAGAACAAGGTAAAATTTTTGAAAACTTATCTACCAGAAGACAGTCTGTTAAAATTAGTTCCATGAGACGCTTTTTTCTCTTGTTATCATATTGTGTTCTGCGTAGTTGACTGGGCAAGTTTGGCACAGCAATGGATAAAAATGAAAGAAGAAGCACCACAAGCCGAGAAAGAACAAGGAGAGGCTCCCATGGACATAACCAAAGATGATAATGTCACACAAACTCCAGCACCTACTCCCATCCCTAATCCGGCATGGCCAGCTACTCAAATCCAACCAGGTTTGTTAGTTTTTTGGTAGTGTACTTAATTTTTAATGTTTTATTTCTGCTGTTTAAAAAATATTTAGTTGTTTCTAAAAGTTTTAATTGGATAATTAAAAACTTGGGTACAAACAAGCAAGGATTGTGTTAAATTAACAGCTTAACTAAATGATTTATCACTTGCTCATCTTGAATTGATTAAGTTTAAAGTAAGAATGTGATACTTGATGTTATCAAGAAATTATGCTTTGCTGTTTGAAATGCTAAATGGGATATTAACTATTTCAAAGTAAGACTAATTAGAATTTACCTTCTATAATTATTTTATTTCCTTCAGACTTCTTTTTTTACATCTTATGTCTATGAGATCTGTTACCCGGCTAGTTTAATAATTTGTCAAATTTAATTTTATATGTCAGATGTCATTTTAAGCTTTATATTTCAATCCAAGTAATTAAAGATGAAACTAATTCCTCTTACATCGGATATTATAATACTGTTCAAAGGAATAAATAATGTCAGAGTCTCTTGGCTCTAATATTCTAATATCAGTTATACCATATTTTAGTAGAGGATACTATGAACAAATTAGGAAAATCCTATTGACAACCTACGATTTATAGGTGCCTTAGCTGGTTTTCCGATCAGTTTATTTTCTAGGTACTCAGGGTGTGTTCATTTTTTATTGAAGCATTGTTTAAATATTTTAGATATTTTCAGTTTGGGGTTTATGTGGTGAAGTTCAGTTATTAATTTTGTAGTTTATTCACTTAGTATTGAGTCGCTTTAATTGTTATGGTAATTTGTGATTCTAGACCAATGATTCAAATATTGGTTATAAACTTTGTTGCATCTTTGAATGTGTAATATATTCTCTGCAAGCAATATTTCAGGATACTTGTTGCCCTACTTATTTAATTAAATATCTCCTGTTAAAAGTGCATCTAGCTATTGACTACCCCAGCACATCAGCAACTCAGGGATATCTTGGGGTTTATTTTTATCTCTCAAGGGGTGGAAGTTGACCTATCTCTTCATGTATTTGTCTTTATATTAAAGCTATAATAATATTATCAATCAAGTTAAGCTTTTTCTTTGTTTACACTTATACAATATTTAACATTAAAATAATTCTTATCATCTCTATTTGAGAAATATATGAAAAAAAAAGTAGTTTCCTTGTAGGGATCCTAAAAATTTAATACCCTGATCCTTTTTGATGAATGAAGTGGGTGATTAAGGTAGAGGATGACCTTTTTTTTACCCCCTTCTTGGTCATTTCTGACATGAAGGGAGGGTGTCAAGTTTTCATTTTGTGGGACTGCCACAGAAAAAAAAAAAAGTCGACCCCCAGGGCGGATTCGAACCGGCACTGCCACAGTTTTCGGGCTGCAAAGTCCTGTACATCAACCACCTGAGCTACGGACAGCCCCAATGGTATGTGCCTTCTATTCTTTGACAGAATGACAGCTGATTAAGGCTGGTTCGATCTTCAGATACTATCAAGGAATCAGGTAGAACAGTTGATATGTCTCCTTGCTTTCCTTTAACTACATTTAGTTTAGCGGTTTAGAGAGAGGTTAGCAGGCAAAAGAGACCATTTTAAAACCACAGTTGGAAAAAGTATTTATGTAGAAGAGTTGAGTACATCTGTTATAGTTGGTATGGGTTCAAAAGGAACCTTTGCTAGCCCAAACATAAGGGTAATGAAAATAAAAGAAATGTACTGTCGAATTTTTTTAATGTTATATTCCAATAATTTCACAAAACATAAAAACTACACTAGAAAAAAAGAAGAAAACCAAACTTATAATTATTACAAAATTAAAATTAAAGTTAAAAGAAAAATTGATTTGGTTTCATCAGTGACATAAAATAAAAAAAGGTCTTTTTATCACCCTGGGTGACTGTTGGGTCCCTCACTGTGTGTACGATGTTGTTCTTGTGGAGGAAGATTAGAGAACCAGAACGTCAGTTGGCCAGAATGCAAGCAACTAATACTTAATACTGAGTAGTGAAAAGAGAATCTTGAGCTGGTGTATGTACACACAATGTGACCCTATGGTGTCATTTGAACCTCTGAGGTATAAATTACAACAGAGAGAGTATTTTGTTTTTCAACATTTTGTTTTCGCTAATCAACTGTTAAAAACTTGTGTTGGCCACAACAATGTTTGCTTCTTCTATTAAACATTTATTTTCTTTTATTAAAAAAAGGATTCCTAACAAAAGAGATTACATTAAGACTGCAGTTGGTAAAAATGTATTAGTGGTATCAAGTGTATCTCTAGGCCCTTCCAAATACCTCATTAGGATGGAGCAATAGTTAAAATAAATAAGATAGCCTGCTCTAAGATTTTTTTTTATACTATTTTTGATGTTATCACTAGTTTCTGAAGAAATTTCCTGATAAAGCCTATGTGAAATATCCTATCATTCTGCGAATGAAGTGGGTTTACGTATTTTGAGAAGATAACCATTGAAGAACATCCCACCTGTATTTACTTGGATTGAAGTCTAGAGAACATCGAGACACGGGAAGTTACCTTATCCCTAATTTGATTAGTGTGTGAAAAGCAGTTCTTATTCTGTCTGGTTATGCATAAAAATCTCGAAACAATTTTTTTTTTTTTTTTTTAACATTTTTTGTCTTCCATTTTAATCAGCTCCAGACACAGCTAATTGGTGGAGCTGGAGCCAAGCTGGCACTACTGGAAGTTGGGCTATGTCAGCTCCATACACAGCCTTGCCAGTAGCCGATTCTACAGTGCCACAAACTGCACCTACCTATCCTTATACTCCTGCAGCACCGTCGACACCAGAGACTTATGTTCCTCCTCCTCCAACTGTAAGTATATGTTGTTTTTTGGATTAGTTAAGAGGTTTATTTCTGGAAATTTACATAATAAACTACTGTAGATTAGTTCTCAGTATATTGGTTTTCAATAAAAAGGCGAAGTTAAAAAGTATGTTAACTCTACAAAAAATAGAGTTGGCCATTGATAAGTGATACTGAATTGAAGTTATTAATTTTATAATATTTATTCATTTTAGAAACTCTTCTTTTGAGATTTTGATGAAACTTTATTATTAATTTTAGACATTTTGGGGAAATGAAATGAGGGTTCCGTCTGGAAAAGAAGAAGCCCCTTCTTGGGATAATAGAAATCATAAAAAACCAGTAGTGGATACTGTTACTGAGATAGGTAAGTCAATGGCTTAATTTGTTTTTGGTAAAGTATAATAATTCAAAATCATTTAAATTGATAATGTTTCTGTTGATTTTTTATTTTTCTTCATCTGGAATGCTTACAATTAGTCTCCTAATTTTTTTATTTATGACTTCTTAACTATTTTTTAGTATTTTTATGGATTAAATAAAAATATTTAATTGTTAAGTTTTACTTTGGTCCTAAACCTCTGATCTTTTCATTACACCTATTTGGTTATCACTATTACCTTCTGTTCATATATCCTCATTTCAAATTTAATGATATCGAGATATTACTTACCAGAGCTCTAGAATATTGTTTTTATCTGTTGCTTGTTTGAGAGAAGATCTATCTTCCTCTTTTTAACCATAATTCATAGCGAAATGTTTTATATACTGGTAAGCTGGATAGAGCATTTCAATATAAATATACTAAATGGAATTCAAAAGGGTAAAATTGAGCATCCTTGAACAATACGCAAAACAGATCAAGATGGCAGAAATTGTTTAAAGAAAACATGATTAAGCTGAGTTTACTTAGAAGTAACTACAGGTATAAGACTTGGAGATAGTCTATTCACCATTGATAATGAATGAGAAGCAACCCCAGCAGTTAGGTTTACAGAGATGGTGCACCGGAATGCTGCACAGAAATTCATTTTATTTAATTGGTTCATTGAAATGTAATGCCTTATGTGAAACATTACACCCAAGATGAAGAATTTTCTGAATTCCAGATGATTAAACAAGTGCTCAACTTGTGAGGCAATTGCTTAATAGTTGGAAAACTACCCAGAAAAGTTTTCAACAACCTCCTAATGTAGGTGGTATCCATTTCTCTATTTATAAGAAATTACTTTAATTTTGTCCAGTTTGAATGGGTGGCTTGTTGTTATAGATGTGTTTCAACATCTCTCTCTCTCTCTCTCTCTCTCTCTCTCTCTCTCTCTCTCTCTCTCTCTCTCTCTCTCTCTCCCTCCCTCACTCTCACCCTCTCCTTCTCTTTGATAACTTGAGGCTCAGTCTTGGGACCGTTACTCTTTCTTTTGTAGGTATCGGAATCAAAATTTAAATCATGCAGATATCACATATATGCTGAGGATATTATCATTTATATGTCATCGTGTCCTGATAAATTCAAAGAAACCATTGATCAAATAAATCAAGATATAAGAGAAGAAATCTTAGCATGGTCAACAAACCTAAAACTTGTGTTGAACCCATCAAAGACAAGAGCAATAATGTTCGGTTACAGATTTTATGTAAAATCATTGGTCGTAGGAAATTCTCCAAAAATTCTTTTAAATTATGCATCCATTGGATATCCTCAAACTTGAGTGCTCTTGGGTGTAACATTCTCTTCATCACTTGACTGGCAAGACTATGCAATTAGTACATCTCGAAAATGTTTTAGAAGTTTGGGCCAGTTATGTAGGAATAGAGAATGCTTCCAATGTTTGTACGAAAACATCTAGTCCAGTCATTAATACCACATATTGATTATTGTAGTGTATTATTTACAGATATGCAAGGCAAAGACATATCAGTTCTTCAGAGGGCATTTAATGCATGTGTTAAGTTCATTTTTGATGTCCTCATTCAAGAACATATAACAACTTTCCTTGAAGAACTTAGTTTGGCTCAAACTTTCTGAAAGAAGAAAATACATTTTGGGTACTTTTCTGTACCAACTTTTTAAAGATAAAACTCCCAGTTACCTTTACAATATCTTTTTTTATTTATTGCTATTTATAACCGTACATTATAATACATTTAGTTAATTTGATCTCAGTTAAATTGAAGTGTTACAGGCGTGTAGAGATACTATCCTTTGGTTGTACTCTAATGATGTTTTACATTAGCAGGTCTAGTGGCTTTTTGAGGAAAAATATTATTTTGTATTTAAAAGAATATTATTTTGTTTATTCAATAGTTTCATAAAGATTTAAATTGTAAAATTTTTGTTTTTGTTTCTTTTAGAAAAATATTATTGTGTAATTAATTTGTATTTATAAGAATAAATGTTATTTATTATTTTTATTTATTTGTTATTATTATCATGCTCAGTTGTTCTTGCTATTGCGGGTTGAGTATCTGAGGTGGGAGACCTAGGAGTCCAACCACCTTCATATGTTTGTTGATTTATTTTTTATTTTTTCAAATATTAAAAATGTTTGCGCACTATACGTGCAGTGTCTAAGAGAACTGACAGTTGAGCCTCTCTCAGCACATTCATAGGCACCCTCAAACCATTCATGCCTGCCACTGTTGATTTTGGTATGAGACCATTCGTTGGTATTATGAATGGAGTAATGGTAACACCTTCCAATTTATGTATTTCCTTCAATTCTATCGCCAATTCCTGCTATTTCCTCAGTTTTTCTCCCACAGTGGAGCTTACATCGTTGGGGATCTTAACATCAATAAGTTCTGCTTTCTTTTTTCTTAGGTCTATAAGGAGGATGTCTGGTTTATTATGGTGTACTGTATGGTCCATAATTATTGATTCATCCCAATATAGCCTGAAAGAACCTTTTTGGAGGAGTTTATTGGGTGGTACTTTTAATAAGGGCTCTTATCTTCAATTAGGTGGTTCTTCACAGCCAGAGCCTGATGCAAAATTTTGGCCACATTGTTGTGCCTCTGCAAATATTCAGTACCAGCCAGCGCTCCACATCCACCAGTGATATGTTAGATTGATTCGAGCGTTACTGAGCAACACTTATCTGGTGTTGTTGCGTCACTTAACACATGCTTCCTATATGATCTCGTGGCAATCACTTGATCTTGAATAGCAACCACAAATCCCTCTGTCTCAGAGAATAGCCTTCCAGCTTTTAACCATTCATCTGATCGAGCACTGCACATTTATCGAGGCCAAATGACATTCCTATGTCTCTTGTAAAAGATGAAATAGCTTCAACCATATTTTGTAGTTCTTTGTTTTTCGCGTATAGTTTGAGGTCATCCATGTACCAGCTGTGGCTGACTGTGGTCCCTTCGTCGTTGATGGCAAGTTTATATCCCTCCTTATTCTTTCAAAGAATCCTGCTTAATGGAAATAGGGCCATGCAGAACCAAATTGGGCTTAGACAATCCCCTTGGTATATTCCTCTCAGTATTTTGATTTGATTGGCCGTGCAGGTAGTTCCGACTTTCAGCGTAGTTTTCCATCCTGCCATCAGGTTTGAAAGGAGTCTACTTACATTAGATTGAATCTTGTATATATCTAATACTTTTAGTAGCCAGCTATGTGGAATAGAGTCAAAGGCCTTTTTATAATCAATCCAAGCAATAGAAAGACTTCACTGTTTTTTCGAGACTTATGAAAATTTTATATTGAGCATTTTATATAAACCATTTTAACACGTTAATGGCCGGAAGTCTTCTGGACCTAGGTTTAATTCATTCTTCTTTGAATGCATATAGGTGATGCCATCAGAGAAACCTTCAGGGGCGTTTGTGTGTCATCAAGTATTTCCTGGTATCCTTTGGCTAGCAACTCATGCAAGCAATGAAATCTTTTAATCCAATAATTTTGGATTCCGTCAGGTCCAGGCGCCCTCCAATTTTTCATGTTCCTGACAGCTTCCGAATCATCTTCCACTGATACTGTCACTTCATTTATTTCAGAGGCATTCTGGAAACTTTGCATTTCTTCTTCTATTCAGAAGCAATCGAGGTGATTCCCCGGCTTTTCCCACATACTTTTCCAGCAAGCTTCAATATCATCAGGGTATTTGCTCGATATTTTTTCTTTTTGCTTAACATGGCAAAAACTGGCATTCATTCTGCTTGAACTGCTGATTTTATTTCCTATGCAAGGCTGCCTCACTGTATTTCCGTAAACGGTTTGCATAAACAGTTTTGTTTTTGTTTCTGGTTGTCTAGATAAAGAGTCAGACTATCAATTAATTCACTTTCCAATAAGGTCCCCAAGTTTTGTACTACGATTTCATCTATTTTCCTCTTTGTCTTTGGTCTTGCAGATTGAGGGTCCCGCATGTAGTTTGAGATGACTCCAATTTTTTCCCTTAAGTTATTAATTCTCCTTTGAAGTCTTCTCTTCCATGGAGGCATTTCCCTGCCTTCTGTTGGGAGTTTATTTTTACTTTTATCTTTTATTTTTATACCTAACTCGAGTGCAACTGGTATTATTATTATTATTTAATTTATTTGCATTAGAAAGAACATTATTTTGTATGCAGAAATTTTTTTTTTCAGAGGATACTTCATTTTTTTTTTTTCTTCTTTTTTATTGTTTTCTTTTTTTGTTTCAGAAGAATTTTATCTTATAATTCTCTTGTATTTATAATAATATTATTTTATGATTGTAATATTTTCAGAGGGTATACATTTTTTATTTTATTATTATTTCATAATTCTTTTACTTTTGTTGAAGAAGTTAACATGTTTAATAATATTTTTATTCCGTATACTTGTTTTCGTATAACTTATTATTATTTAGTACCCAGAAACCTGATTATTGCTCAATGAGACGCTGTAGTCACAGAGCATCAGCTCGTCATATTGTAAATTGTAATTAACTAGAACAATAAAATCTCTCCCTTTCTCTCTCTCATTATTTTCCATTCTAATTATACACATAATAGCTTTTCAAAAATTAAATTAAATAATCATCTTTGAATTGTTACCTTGTATCAATGATCTATTTTTTATTTAAATTCTGTAGATGCTGCAAAAAGGAAACAACTTCCTGCTTGGATTAGAGAAGGATTAGAAAAGATGGAAAGAGAAAAACTAAAGAAAGCTGAAAATGAAAGACTTGAAAGAGAACGTAAGGAAGCTCTTCTGAAAAAATCTCTTAGTGGCCCAGAAACAATTGCTGTATCTCAGTTTGATGGTAATGGCTATGAAGAACCTCAGAAAAGCAAATTTGTAAGCATATTTTTATTTTTTATTTAAACTGTTTAATGAAAAATGTTTTCTATTGAAAATAATTGATACAAAGGATCTGACAATTACACTAATAATGCGTCAGTGTGTAAGCTATCTTCAGTCATCTTTATTTTTATCTGTCAACTATTAATGTGATGCATGTATCATTGATGAAGTTTATTCACCCTCTATTTGTAATTACTAAATTAACCTATTGTCAAAGTTGCCTACGAAACAATAAGACAATAAGGGAATTATATTTATTTATGCCTTATTTTTGGTTTATACAGTGAATTTTAAGTAAATATAATTTTGATAGGATTTTTAATAATACAAGGGAAAAAAATTAGTCAGTAGAAAAACAAATAAATAAAAATAATTTATTTGAGCCAACGTTTCGATCTGATTTTCAGGTCTTCATCAGGACTATAAAACAAAAAAAGAGATAACAACCATCAATCAGAGATACATAAAAATAAAATAAATAATAGACTAACAAATTTATTTTATTTTTATGTATCTCTGATTTGATAGTTATCTCTTTTGTTGTTTTACAGCCCTGATGAAGACCTGAAAATCAATTCGAAACGTCGGCACAAATAAATTATTTTTATTTATTTGTGTTTTTCTGCTGACCGCACCCCCTGACCATCTTCTCCTCATATTTATCTTTTTTTTTTTATTAAATACTTTTATTTATTGATAGGTTACAATCTGCCACACAGTTGTGGACAATAGGTAATAGTGATGAATGTTCTCCTACATACTAAAATAAAATAAATAAATCAATGAAAAAATCTCTTAAAATGTATACAAACAGAAGAATAAACAAAATGAACATAATCACACTATGTGTATGGAAAAAAATAAATAATATAATCTCTAGTAACATTTACACTCTATCCCCCACGTGTGAGGGGTAGAGCAGAGCACATCCCTCTTAGCAGAACTCCAATTGTTCATTTTTATTTTAATAAGTCTCTTGGCCACTGCCGTTTCAACCTTCTAGGTGGGCTGTAGGGATGGGTGGAACTAGATAAGGTTTGAACCAAAGGATTAGGATGGTTGGAAAGGTTTATCATATTTATCTATGGTCAGCTATCTTCACCTCATTATAAATACTTATAGCTGCAAATAATCTAAACACTAATATTACTCTCTTATCAACAATATTATTTAGCCTTCCTTACTATTCAGATCAGGCATATAATCCAATTTATTACAAAAAATGTTTTTGTCTAATTTCTGTTGTACGCCATCATCCTAATCATAATGAACTGCTTAGAGCTTAAGATTAGTAGATTCTATGAATTTAAATTAGCCTAATAGAAGTTATAGTTGTGTTCTTAGAATCATTCCTGGCTTACTGTGAACATTCTTATTTTCAGATTTTCCATTCAATGGTAACTTTATTGTGATATGAGAGCTTGTTCATTACTGCATAGCAGTCTTCAGTAACTTGAGAGCTTGTTCATTACTGCATAGCAGTCTTCAGTAACTCTTGATTGTGTTATAGTGCCCCTATTAACTATTAATGGTTGAGTGCCCCTAGTGCTGCCTGGCTGTCAGTATAGATTGTTATTTCTCTACCAGGCAGCCCCTCTCCTATCAGAATACTGTTGCAATAATTCTTAGCTAGTATTTTCAATTGAAATACTGAGACATACTTCCCGAAGTACGAATTTATAAAAATTTACTATAGTTATTATATATATCCTGTTAAAGCCACCTCAAATTGACTATATCTTTTTGTTGGAAGGCTTTAAAAAGAACAAACAACTAGGTGGTTCAGATATAAACATTTATTTGGTTAATGTAACATTTATAAAAGTTAAACGTAAAATAAACAAAAGAGTTATAAAAAAATGAATACAAGTAGAAATAAAAGGCCTTTCAGATAAAAATAAAATTAGATAAATTAATTAATAAAATAAAAGAGACAAATTAAAAACAAAAAAATATAAATATATAAAATAAATATTCGTCGACTAAAGCTTGATCCACTTCAATAGATCAGAGGAAGATATTTTTCTTGTCGAGGTGTGTAGGTCGCAACCCTGTAGCTAAATATACTGTTGCAATGGCCCAAGGTTGGTGTAATGGCTCATCGATAATCGAAATATCCAAAAGCCAAGATGGCCACTCTGGCACTTATTTGCGGCAGACAGGGTCCAGTTGTTTTTATGAATTATGCAAGCCGATTAATTAGCAACAACTCATATTACACTCAGAGGCCAAAAACTCAGAAAAGGTCTGGTTTCGGACTGTAATGGTGACTAAAACACTCAAAAATGTCCAATAAATAACATCAACCGAACGCAGACAGGGCGCAGACACACACTATCATGGCCACTAATTAGCGGGAACTGATTTAAAAACGAAGATGGTTGGCCTGTTGCTAGACAACCTCTTAGCAACAGTTATCAACCCTTAGCAACTGCCTCTATTTCTTAATTATAACACACAAATATAAATACATATTTTTCATCTCAAATAACTAAATTCCAATTAAAAAAATACAAATAAAAATAAATTCAACACTAATACTAATTAAATACTATTTACAATAAAACACAAATTAATTATAAAATATGGCATTAATATATCCCATCACTTTAACTATGATTATTTTAGGAAAGTGAAACTTCTGAAGATGAAGCAGACGACAAAGAAAAGGAGGAGGGAGGCTTAGTTGAAGAGACTAAGCCTCGAAAATCTAGATTTGATGTACGCCAGGTATCGCCACCTAAGCTTGTGCTCAGGACAAAAGAACAAATACTCCAAGCTGTTGTAAGTTGTATATTTCCTTTTATATACTTGAGTTTCATCGAATCCATGTTTCTCATTGGTAATGATATTTTGTAATTCATTTACTTTTTTTTTTTTCTTCTTTTTCTTTTACTTCTTCACGATAAAACTTTTATCTATATATTTTATTTTCAATTTAGTATTAAAATTAAATTTATTTTTAATACTTTTATTTATCAATTTTATTTTCAATTACGTATTAAAATTAAATTGATTTTTCCCCTTAAAGCTTAAAAACTTTTTAGATACGTTGTTATGTCAAGTACATAAAACTTCATGTATGTAAATACTGTTAAGCTAGTATTTACATAATATTTTTTGTGATGAAAGTTATACTTCCCTACATGTTGACTTTCATATTAATTTATAGCAAGGATTTCTGTTTAAAAAAGAAAGTCTACTTGTAATTTCTTTATTTTTATGATTCTGACATGTTTACAGATGTCAGATGTCAGAAAGATCCTTACTCAGATTCTCATGGAAGTTACAACTGAAGAAATCGAAAAGGCAGTTGAAGATGTTTCAAAATACTTTCGTAAAAAAGGTATATGGTATATTGTTCCAAATTTATATAAATATTTCAAAGTTTATGATAATAACTATTCATTAGTAGCTCACAGTTATTTATATAATTATTAATGACAGAAGAATGTTTAATAAGAATAAAAAATTTTTTCAAGTTATATATTTCAGTTTACCACCAATCAGTGTGAGATGGCTAAATATGTTGGACATATTTTAAATTGCAATAATAGCAAATTTAATATCAGCATTATAATTTATGTTAAATATTTGGATTGATTTGTTGCTGTTGTAAGTTTTTGTAACAAATAACTTGCTTAAGTGTGCTTGATTAGCAAAAAAATCGTTAGAGCTGTATACAGCTTCTCTCATGTGAAAATTATTCTTTATTGGTTTTACTTTATTTAACTAAAGAAATGTCTATTTATGATAAAGCTCCAGCAACAACAGTACGCAAGACTCAGGCATTAACCTCCCTTACTGGAAAATTAGGTGAGTCTCATGTTTTTAATATATTTTATTTGTATCATGTTTTTCCTTTTTCATTCAATCCTACTGATGAAAATTATTTTAATTTAACTAGTTCCAGACATTAAAAAATGTATACTTTTTTTAATTACTCAATAGGCTTTTCTCATTTTCTAATAATTTATTGACATGAAGGTAAATTTTCTTTTAAATATTTTCTATTCAGGTTAAGTAAATTACCTTGTTTGAGTGTGTCTTGTTGAATAATTTCTTTCTGACCATGGTAAATTATGTAAAACATTTATATCATCATCTCTTCATTGTGATAATTTAGAAGATATTAAAAAATTTCACTTCTCTCGTACCCACTGTGCCGAATCCATTAGCTATGGACAGGGTTGACAGGATGACAGTCCTAAAGTTTATCTTTTTTGAGTTCTACACTCCAAGGTCCTTTATATTTTCTTTTCAAGTGCAATGCAACCTTTTTTTTTTTTTTTTATCTTTTTAATCTGTAAGGTAGAGATACAAAATTAATTAGTATGATTATATTGGAACATTCCTTAAAATTGATTTAAATTTAATGATTCTAACCTTCAGAATAATAATAATAATTGCTATTTTACTGTTTATAAAGTAAGTAGTATTGTGTTAACTTCATTACATCAGTTAGATTGTTAGCGACAAAGGAAGAATACTTTTTAATATTAAATTATTTTCCCTTCTTTTAAAAAGAAAATTTCTCTTGATTTTGCTGATCTATCATGTATAACTTAAAAGTGTCTAGATCTAATATGAGTTTTACAATCTTGAGAACTTGGAATTGACTTATTAGATTATTAGGAATGATAACTTTATTAAAATTTTATTAATTTTAATCTTTTTTGCACCATTTTAAAAACTTGGAATAGAAAGATTCTTAGTTCTATAGCTTGACCATGTTCATTTCAGTTATTGCTTCTTTTTTTTCTGACATATTAAAGAAGGAACTTTTATTTATTGTAAATAGCTGTTATTTTTCTTTAATCAGATTTGGTTTTGACTTTTAAGAAACTCTGAAAATTTGTCCTTTGGATAATAAGTAACAGAATATTTTTTTGTTCAGTTTTAATTGGAACTCTGTGGTATTTCTTAGGAATCTAATGAATTGAATTGATAAAACAAAATGAAAAGATTTATTTCATTACCCCATGCAAATAAATGTGATTTATTTCATTCAAGAAGCATTTTCTAGAAATACACTTTGTTTCTTGGTAAATTGTTTGATCTAATTTATTGTCTGGTGTCATTTTGATTTTCATCGCATAAATGAAGTTGACAAGTTTTCTGGCATGTTTTGGAGTAATTCAGTACAGTATTAAAGAAATGAATTGGTTATGTTCACAATATGAAAATTCATTGATGCTATTAAAATGAAACTATTTAATCATTTTTATTTATTAATCAAAATCTGTGAATATCATTTTCTGATGTGATTTTCAAGTATTCTCTACCAAATCCAAATGCTGTATATTAATGTTATTGATCTAAATTTAATCTAACAGATGCTAAAATATTAATTTACTGTTGTTGAATTAAATTTAAATATAATCATGCCTGATCATTAACAAAAAGGGTTAAGCATCTGCTTATTTTGTTTGTACTATATTTCAGTAATGTATTCTTTTAATCGTTCTTATATTTATGTGTCTGTGCGTTTTTTTTTTTTTAATTTGCTATTTTTTGAACTTGGCGATTATTGAGCCATATCGTTAGCTGAATCTCCATTAATCAAAAATTTGCCAAGGGATTACCTCTAATAATGTCTTTTAATATTCAGTCATGTCTGTAACAAGATATTTTTATTTGTTTTTCTTATGCTACTATTTTAGCACTATTCATTTCAAATTCTTTATTAAAACACTACTTCCTCATGAGGAGATTTATACAAAGCTAACATGTCAAACATTTTCACTTTAAAACGGCTAATTTTTTGTTCTTATTTTGATTATGTTAAACTGGTAAAAGTTAAAACTAAATTAGTGGTCCATGTGGAAACAACCAAAATATTAGCAATGATAAATTGAAAAAACAAAACAAAAAGCTTCTTTTTTTATATTTATAAATCCTTTAACTAACTAAAAAAAAAAATGCATTTATCATTATTGAGCCCTCATTTTCATTCTTGTAGTTGAAAGGATGATATAACAGCCTTGATATAGAGCCGAATGATAATGAAAGGGTGATATAGAGCCTTAATTTAAATGGGACAATTTACTACAACTTTTTTAAATTACTGTTAAATTACTATCCACTTAATAATTTTAAGATCTCATTTCATTAGGATAATAATAATTAATCCCTATAAAATGCAAAATATTTTATTCTAACAAAAATACATTACTACATCAACTCATAACAATGATAGTCCAAAATGTTTATAAGTTATTATAACATTTGTGAAATAATATATAAGGCTAATGCTTTATATATTATTTCTCACAGTTATTAGTTAGTAAATATAATTCATACTTTATCAAAACTAAAGATTGTAGACTCATTTTAAAAATTACCTTCATCGCTAATGACAAAAATAAAAAATTTTGGTTGTTCTCTTTTCATTCCAAAATGGTGGGCGTTAGCAAGTTTCCTTTAGCCACTATATGAAGATATAGGAAAGTTTAAGATATTTTTTAATCACTAACCCAAAACAGTTTAGTTTTTACAGTTTTTCCCCCTAACATCTGTGTACCAAATCAAATATCCCCTATTCATTAAATAAATTTCTTAGCAAATCCAAGGGGAAAACAATGAAGAAAAGAAAATTTTATTTGTACCTAATTCAAAAAGTAAACATTTTTAGAACATTGAACATAGAACATAGACAATGGGATAATTATTAGCGAGGACATAGCGTATGTTTTTCACATGTTCTGCTTTACTATTGTTATGTATTATTTTTCAAAGGCAGGTTTTTAATAAATAAACATTTATATCTTCTTCCACCTTTTATTTCAAAACGAGGCTGATTAGTCGTTTTATTCTACAAAGGCTAGTGCTTCACTAACCAAGATTGCTTATATGTATTATACACTAAAGAACTTGAAAAATATAAACAATTATATGTGACCAAACCAATATCTGCTTTTTGAGTGTATTTATTTCATTCACATCTACAGAATGATGACAATTTTTTTAAAGTACATGATAATACATTCATTATTAATTTGCAACCTTTCATTAGTAAATACTTGCATTTACTTATTTCCACATAATGCTACCAATCGGTGACTGACCAAAATATCATGAGAATGATTCAGCAGAAAATATTAATTTTGTAAAAACCAGTACTGAAAGGTTATTTTTTCATCTAATGATAGTCAAGCTTTATATTGTTAAAGCTGCTATATTGAATTTGAAGCTCTTTTAAAATAGAAAACAGTTTTCAAATCCATCTATAACTTTTAATGGCTTTAAGAATAGGTAAAAATTTTTTAATGAACATGAAAAGAAACTATTATTTTATTATATTTTCAAGGCAAAATCAAGAGATAATTTTCTTTTATCTATTACTGTTCTGCACTTAAATTAATCTATAAATCTTTATAGATTAAAATTTCAAGTAGGATTTCTTTATATGTTTCAATTCCGCAGGACTGGGCATTTACGAGAGTGATTCTGACAGTGGAGATAGTAGCGACGAGAAGGTAACAAATGATCCAGATTCTGATCAAGAAATCAAAGTAAGTTCTTAAGTATTGAATTTTTCCACATTTTTATTTTTATGTCTATAATGGGCATTGTTTTTGTGTGTGTATGCTAAGTGTTTGTGTATTTGTTTTTGTTAATTTTTTGTTGACTTTGATTTATTATTCATTTTTCTTTGTAGGAGAGAATTGAAAGATTGAAAAATGAGTTTGTTCAAACAGAGAAGTTTATAGAGCGTGAACTCTTCGAACAAGAAGAAAGGGAGAAAAGGCAATTGCTTAAAGAAAAGAGGGAGAGCTCAGAAGAAAGGGAAGGTCAGGTACAGACGCTACAATTATCAGGTAAGAATCCCACTAAATTTATAATAACTCTGGGATCCTTCACTGAGAAATTACTACTTCAACTAACATTCTAAATATTAATAGAAGAATTAATTTAGAATGATTATGAACAAGATATTAATTTGATATTGAGCTGTATTAAATCATAAAGTTTTGTTCTTTGCATAGTATCTCCAGTCAAAATTTATATTTAAGTATTGTTCCACTTTATGGGGAGTCCATCAAATCCTTCACTCTGCTTATTGTAAGTTATTAAATGAATCAGACATAGTTACATATATAAGTAATGTGTCAGATTGCTTTTATTTGTAATTTAGTCGTAATTTCTTATGGTTTTTCTATAAATATCTTTTCTACGATTTCTTTATGTTTGAAGGAGAGGATTTCATGTATTATTATGTTAAATGTTCTAAAAATTGTGATGTCTGTGGTTTGATACTTATAATACCTGTTCCAAATTAAATAGTGGGCATTTTTAATGAGTAATATTTTACTACATTTATAAATCTTATTGCAAGATACTAAATTTACTTATGGTATTTTTTATTATTCCCGTGAATAATGTTAAGATGGACAATTTTTATGTGAATGCGTCTCTGAACTTTGTTCCATAGTGTAGGTCAGTGGTTCTTAACTCAGGGAGTACGCAGACTACTAAGCTAGAAATTGAACTGTGTGCAAGCAATGAAAAGCAGATGTTTCTTTTCTATGTGCTTTATTCTCTGGTGAAATTTCATAATTACTAGGTAATGATCAGAGTTGTTATCATTCCATCTATAGGATCTTACATCATCTACAAAGCTGAAGTTATTGGTGTATTCCAATACATGATCAATTTGACTTGCTGAAGTACTATTCTGAGAGAGCCACATTTGTTTATGTTTATTTTTGTAAGGGAACATAGTGTTCTCATAAGAGTCATGGTTTTTACGGTTGCAAAACTTACCATTCTGTGTCCATTGTCATTAGATCTAAGATGTAAGCCATTCTTTTCCTGTCCAATCTGTGCATGTAAGTCTCCCAAGATGATTTTAATATCATAACAGGGGCAAATGATAAGGGCATCTGTCTAGTTGTTCATAGAACATATCTCTTTTCTTCTCTTCTTTGGGAGTTGCATAGAAATCATTCTAATATTTCTGAAATGGTTTCCATTTTGCATAATTTGTATCCCATTGTATAACATTTGGTTAATTGGTTGAAAATCCAGGATTGCAGATTATATTCTATTAGAGACCAAAAATGCTTCTCCCAAATCATGTTTATTCTCACTTCCACTATAGAATGTTATGTGATCTTTTCCTTTTATGTGGCCTTTACCAGTCTATCTCATCTCTATTATAGCCAAGATATCTTAGTAGCCTTTCTGTACTATGTCAGTAAGCTCGTTAAGAGCTCCTGCTCTGTATTAGGTTTGTACATTCCATGATCCAATTTTGTATGTATATTTCCATGATCCATGTTGTTGCCATGAATCAATCCCATTGGGGAGCTTGATTGAGTGGTTGTGAAAATATTTCTTTTTACGATTCAGGAGTAGTCTGTCGGTGAACCATCCCTCCTCCTTTATCTAGGTCACCGCAATAATAAGACTAATTCCCTTGGCGGAGTTACTTATAAGATTAGAATATGTAACCTAATAATTAGTTATAATGCGCTTCAATACTTTCTTCATTGTTAAAAAAAATATATTGATTAAGTTATTTTGATAGACAGATAGTTTATTTTCAAAGAGTTTTTTTTTTTTTTTTAGAATCCTCATAATTGGGCCTGTTATTTATCATTAATTTCTATGAATCCAGTTTCAAAAATTGATCATTACATAATGTACTTCACTGTGTCAAAACCATCATGAATTTGGTTCCTCCTTTTCTGCTATCTTGTTTGTTAATGAAAACTAGTCTTCTCCTGTACTGTTCAACATCTCTATATTTTGAGGGATACCCAAAACTAAATTACGAAGCATTAAAGTGAATTTAAGAAATGTCACATGTCATATTTTAAGTATTGATGTCCATCCAAGCAAGAATTGTCAATAGAAAAGGGCAGTGAGACAATTATTGATTCCTATTTATTGAAAGCAAAAGTGGTTCAGCCTATTATAGACACAATATCTTATGGAAGACGCATATTATTTACGTCCAGTCTGATTTAAGTAATAATCAATATTACAGCTGTTGATCTGTATTGAAACTTGGAGATTGAACACCCCAGTGTCCTTAGCTAATTGTCTTTCATATCATGTCAAAATTACTGTCATTAATTTTTATAAAGGAGTAGAAAATGTCATTAAGAATGTGAGCTAATTTTAGAACCCTTGGTTTCCATTTTCCATGATTTCTATCAATTACAAATTCATTATTTAAACTTTTTCTATTATTATTCATTTTTTTATCTCATTGGGTGTATTGATTTCTTTTTTAAGTGGTATTGGGTTTTATCAGCATTACATTCATATGATCGTTTTCTTTTAAGATCTTTCAGTTATTATATTAATTAGTGCTTGGGATTAAAATTATATTGATCTTAATCATGCCTGAGAATGGTAGTAAGGATGAATTTGAGATTAGCTTAGTGTTCATTTTTAAAAAAATGGAAACATTTTAAAATTCTGTTCGTAAAAAATGTTTTATTGAAAATTTTTGATATCATTATTTGCCATGATTTCTTATCTTTTTAGCCAGACTTCTATGCTCATAGTTATACTCGTTAGATGTCTTTTATATTGATTGATAAGAAAATATATTTGCTGCTATTCTATCATTGTTAAGTTAAGCAAGTTTGTTTTATTTTCTTGGCAAAAACAAATGCTATTCTATGAAATATTAATCCATCCATTAAAGGTTTTATTATAATCATTTAGGTATTCTAAATAAATATCAACAAGCTTACAACAATAATTAATCCCCCTTGAAATAACTTACTTTAATCAAATTTTATTCCTAAGTGCTCTTGTGTAATTTGTCCCAAATTTTACTGCCTATAATGTTTCTGTTTTTTAAAGATTTTTTTTTTAAAAAGTATCATTTTTTTCTCTTAGCATTTGTCTGCTTATTTATATAAATTAAAACCTACATATACATTATTAACTTCTTTTTTGTGTGTGTTTTCTTTTTATTTAACTCAGGAGCTTCCAAAGAGAAACAAGTTGATTACAAGAGCCAGCAATTTGAAGATCATCATAGGCATCGGGAAGTGTCTAATACCTCTCATGGAGAGTCAGTTTCAAAAGTAACAGCCTCACCCAGAGATAAACATGTTACTGTTACTAAGGAAGTAAGCAGCAGTAGTAGCAGTAACACGGGAGGTAGTAGTAGTAGAAGTTCTGTTACTAGAAAATCAGAGAGGATTCGTAAAAGAAGCTCTAGTTCTAGTTCAAGCTCTAGTAGCTCATCTAGCTCTGGTAGTAGGAGGCGGAGGAGGTCCCGAAGTAGGGATAGGAGAGATAGGCGACCTCATAAAAGGAGGAGGCATCACTCCCATCACCGTAGGAGGTCTTCCTCTAGCAGTCCATCGCCACCGCGTAGGCATCACCACAGGCACAGGAGGTAGCCTCATTTAGAGGTAATGTAAATTATCTATGAAAACATGATAAATTTTGTATATATGTGTGTCTATATTACATTAGGTCTTTCTTTTGATTGTAAATAAATCCAAAAGTATTGTTGTTCCTTTTGTCTCAGAATTGTAAATTTTTTATATGTATTTATTATATTTAGTCAAAACATATCATTATTGATATTCTTTTTTTAAAGGTTACAGTCTATCTGTAATAAACATTTATTTAACAAGACCTTTCAATTTTTTTCTCCTTTTATAATCCAAAAAAAAAGTTAAAATTACTCATTATACTTTTCAATAATTATCATCAGATTTAAATTTCTTTTATTTGTATTTATTATATTTAATTGAAAACTTTTATTAATAGTTTATCTTTTTTTATAACATCATATCTGTAATAAACTTTTAAAAGGTGATAATCATAATAATGACTCCTGATTTAATAATTAATAATAAACTAATAATTATCTTCAGATTTAAATTTCATTTTATTTGTATTTATGATATATACAGATTTATTATAATTTGTTGTGATATATCATTATTGGTATTATTTTCTAGAAGATAACAGCTTACCTGTAATAAAGGTTTATATAACATAAGAAACTTATACAGTCCTGTTCTTCCATTGCAATCCTTCCTTTAATACTTTAACTTACTACTTTATATATATATATATATATATATATAGTGTGTGTGTGTGTGTATCTTCTTTTATTTTATGTATTTACTTTTTTTATGAGGGTTGGAGGGAATCTAAAGTCACAGATAGGCCCAAACCTATCTGTATGTGGGATTTTTATGTACTAAAACTACCTCCCTACATATGTACTCTCCTCTTCATGGGACCACCATTAGACATTACTTAGTGAAAGAAAATGGCTGAGTGCCACCTCATACTTATCCCCTTTAGGGGCAGGACATTCATCGGTCTATTCAGTCTGCCTAATGTTGGTTCCCTCCACATGATTTCTCCAGTTCACTTCTTCCCTCTCCGAACTGCATACAAGCAAATAATATGTGGTCTACTGTTTCCTAGAGTGTAGGGAATTCTGCAGTGTTACTAGTAGGTCCTATAGCATGTGTGTCCAGTCATCAGGTGGGTGACAAAAATATACCTCTTCATGTCAGCAACTATACCATGAACCAACATTGGGTAAGTGTGATTTTTTTTTTTTACGAGGGTTGGTGGAAATCTTCAAAAGACACTGGGGGATTTTTATCCCCTAAAACCTGTTCATTCCTCTCCCTGGGACCGCTGTTAGGCATTACTTCATGAAGAGAAATGGCCGAGTGCTGCTTCATTTTCTTCACATGGTTTTCACATATACATGCTAGTCACATCTTCTAGCCCTCTCTTCCTCTCTCAATCTCTGTGGGAGGACTTTGGTTAATCTCCTGGCATCCCAATGCTGGTCTGATCACAGCATGTGGCTTACTACATTATGTGGTGTGATAGTTCCTTCACACACCCTCCCTAATTTGCTTCTTTCTTTCGCAAAGCAAATGCAAGTGAAAAATACATGCTCCGCTGTTACTGACATGCAGGGTATTCTGCGGTGTTGTCCAGTTTGAATCGGCAGGTCAACAGCTGGTCACATAAAAATCTACCTTCCCATGTCAGCGACCATACCACAAACTAACATCAGGTATTAGCCTGCGAGTCCGCCTCCTAATCCTGTTGCCATTGATCGATGGTTATTTTCCGCTCGTCTTCTCTGGAAACATGAGAGCGTCGTCCATAGTTCCTGTTTCTTTCTTCAACAAGGAGTGAGTTCCACAGGTGGCATTCGGGCTATCACACACATTGCTTTGTATGAAACAATTCGAAAAACACTAACTGTCCATAAAGAAATTCTACGATAAACTGAAACCATCTGTCTCCTGTATGATTTGGTAACCATTGCTTCTTTCCAAATCGGAGCTGCATATAACATAATGGAGGGGACAACAGTAGCAAGAACTTTCTCTGGGACCTCCAACATTTGGCATAAGGCAGGACAAAAATGATGCTACTTTAGTAGATTTGGTGCTGAAATACTTTGTGTGAACATTAAACCGGACACGTACATCAATCATGACCTTGGTATTTTAAGCAAAACTGAGAACGAATTTAGTGCCTACCCACGTGACAGTGGTGAACTCCGTTTGCTTCCTGCTAGTGACTAGGAGAACCTCGATATTGTGATCAGCAAGCTGTAGGCCTACCATAGACAGCCAGCCTTAAACCGTAGCTACAGCCTGGTTGGCGATGAGGGTTACTTCTTCAAGTACTTCGCCGCCACTACCACTGCAGCATCTTCTGCGAAACCCACAACTGTAGTTCCTCTGGCATTGTCAACTTGGAAAAGTTTTGTGTGTGTGTGCGACCATAAGTGCCTCTTTTTATAATAGATTTTACACTTATTTGGATTTTCTCTGATAGAGCTATAAAAATTTTGATTATATTTGGTATACAAATTCGGTACAGTTAAGTAGTCTTTAACATCAGATAAGTCTTATCCACATTGGAATAGTTTGATAGGGTTTAAATGACGATTTTTTTAAAATTCTTCCTCTTAAATACCTTTCCTTTTTGGTTTATTTGAAATGATTAACTGCTCACATTTTTATTAGTAATGAAAAATGAATAAATATAAACTATGAGTTGATTTGATAATTATCTTAAAGGACATAAGAGGGAAAATATTTTTCCTCATTGAAAACAAATTTCCTGAAATAAGAGCAGTAATATAGAGATATTATATCGTTGAAAAGCCTAAAATTTCTGAAAAAATAATTTTTATCATACAAAGTCATAGAAGATAATAATGATTGACGAAAAACACATGGAGTAAAAGTTTGTTCTAACGCAAGTTTGACTTTCAAACAGTTGGACGCATGAGCAGTGCATTTTCCTATTTTACCAGTCTGCTAACAGTTATGTCACCATAGTTAATAAATAGTTATTATTATTAGTTTGGGGCTACAACACGTTGACACATCCAGGCCTCCTCAACCAACAACCTCCAGAAGTTTCTGTCGTACGCTACTGCCACCCAGTTGTGAACCCCTCCGCAGCCACAGAGTCAATACATCGAAGTTGAGGGCAGCCAACTCTCCTCCGGCCATGGACTATCTTTGTCAGTAATCTTATAGGAGTTTCCTGTTCCTCCACCCTGGCCACATGTCTGGGTTAATAATTTATTATGTAGTTAAATAATAAATAGTTAGTTTTTCAATTTCTTTTAAAAAAAACATAATTCTACTTTACCGATATATGAGCCTTTCACTTGACTGAATGACTAAATCCATAAAATCATTCTTTAGGTCTGTACCAAAAAGCACTTATTACTGTCTGGAACTGTAAGGAGCATGTACAGAACAGGTTTTGGAAGGGAACAGGCCTTAAGTATTTCTAATGTTGATTCTATTACAATTCAGCATTGAATAAATGTTAAAAAGCAGACTTAAAGTTTAGTAAACTTATATTTCTGCCATATCTATGCAAAAGAAAAAGTTAAAATTTTGTCATGATAAATATTATTGAAAGTACTTTTCTGTAAAATATTGTAATTGAAGTTAGCCAATCTGTCTACTGAAAGGCGCTCATTTTTAAATTTAAAATATCAAAAATTATTTCAGGAAAGTATTGTAACAGTGAATAATATAGAAATACCCTTTCTGAGAATTGAGGATTGATTTCATTTTTAGTAGGATTGTGAGTGAAAGTTTTCTCCTGATTTTGAAAATGTATTCCTAGCTATGGTAAGTCTTATAACTTAAGTAATTTATATTTACTAATTGATAATGTTTCTATCTTAAAGTCTTGTCTTGCACTAATATAAGTTTCATTAGGAACTGATTATCTCAAAGGTATTTATTGGGCCATGATAGAATGTGATCAGGATAATGATCATGCAACTACTTCTCAAAGAAATACTTAAACTGTTGATGTAACTGAAATTCCATTTTTTATTAAAATTTTATATTATGCAAAAGTAAACTTTTTCCAACTTTTTTTTTTTACAATAAAACGCAGGATGGGGTAGGTGCTTCAATTGTTTCAGATGACGTACAAATGTATTAACTTCCGTCATGCTCCTCGCTACATAGTGAACTGTTGGCGATCAATCGCGCAGTAGGAAATTTGAAGGCGGGACAAAAACAGACACACATTTGTATGGATTCAGATTCGACCCTCACGGGTATGAAAAACACTTTTTCATCTACAAATATGGGATTGTGCTGGATGTAATGCTCAATTTCTGTCACTATGGCATCAAAGGGAACGAACATGCTGATGCCATAGCAAAAAAAAGCTATCAATGATGGTATAGTAGTAACTACAGAATTTACAAAAGAAAGTTTATTGGGTCTCAAGAAGGCCCTCGAAAAATGGCAGTCAATTTGGTGTAACAATTAAACTTAAAATTATTGAACTGCCTGTTGTCTCTAGTCATAACAACCTAAAATTAACAAGAAGAAAATACGGAATGGCCCGCCTCAGGATGGCACATGAGCGAGAACCTTATGAGGAGAGAAACACCGCTGAAATGTATCTTGTGGGGTACCTTTAACAGAACTAAACATTCTTAGTGTTATACCTGCGATAATAAAAGAGGGAGTTGCACTGGGGACCAATATAAGAGAATTGTTAAAAAATAGTGAAAAGGAAGCAGAAAAATTTTTTTGTGTTTAAAAAAAAAATCTATGTAACTGTATCTTTTTACTATTTTATCGATAATCATTGGTGCAGGACCAAAATGATCTCAGTGGTTAAAAAACCCAAAATTATTGTAAAATAATATAAATTGTTTGTACTTTTGAATTGTATATTGTATCAGCTGGTTACTAACCTGGCTTCGTTCTACGTTTTCGCAGAAATCCAGGGATTTTAAAAACAGCTTGCCAAATTATAAAATCAATGTAAAAACCAAGATACAAACGTGCATTACTTTAGGTACCTGACAATTCCTTCATCATATTATCATCGCATATCCCAACAATTATATTAATTTATTTTATATATATAAATAATTTACTGTATATTTCAAAGATTGAAGATGATCAGGGGTGTGATCAAAAGAAACCAAAACAGTTAACAACTATTTATTTGCCGACGTTTCGCCCCACTCTGTACAGCTTCATCAGGGCTAAAAGATACAAAAACAAATAAAAATATGTAGACAAAGTGGGATCTTAAGATACAATAAGGTAAATTTCTAAAGTAAAATTATTTAGAAATATGTGAAAAGAAAATTATATACAAATGAAAGAAAAGAAGAAATCAAATAGCATTAATGTAAAGTAAAAATGATTAGAAAAAAAATGCCCAAACTATTAGGCTAAAAATGAACAGTAGACGTAACAGCACGTAAAAATAGAGAAGTAAATATGAGAAAACAAAATTTAACATAAAAAATATAAAATTAATTAATTATAAATAATTAACAAAAAATAACATAAAAGGTGGAAAATAAAGGACGAGAAAGGATTAAGAAAATTAAAATATTAATTTATATAGCAAATTTAATGACAATTATTAACTATGTCTATTGGTACAGTTATATGTAGAGCCACTCGCTACCATTACTGAAACAAAAGTTCGACCTTCGTGCCAAGAATTAAAAATAAAACTTGACAGTTCTTTCTTACACTTATAGATGACACAACAAAAACCGGAATTGATACCGTTCACTGATTAAACTAGACTTCTTTTATTATGTGGGAGTAGATCGTAAACCTAAAAGATTAGTTTGGTTGATAGTATGGGGAGGGGAGGGGAGGGGCTCGCATCACCTAAGGCCGGTTCTAGAACATTTATAAGAATAACTGAACCTGCTTTCATAACAAATAACTACCGGATTAGAGTTTGGAGGGTCTATAGCAGAATAAGTCGAATAGAAATCGATTGTAGCCGAGGTAGAAGGAACGTCAACTTTACCTATCTCGTGACTGCAACGATGCTGGTTCGAATCCGGCTTCGGGGGTTTCACGAAATGATAGATTGATTACCTCTTGATAATCTTCCGTATTTCAGAAACGACCAGGAAGTGGGCCTTAAAAAAATAGAGAATAAGTCGAAGAGTTTGATGGATTGATACTGATGGAGCTGCACCTTGTCCACTGCATCCGTCAGGATGCCTCCTGCAGTTACCAGGCTGGTCCAGCCCTCCTGGTCTTAGTCTGGGTCAGCTTCCTCATCTTCTGGTGGCTCGCCGAT
>NW_027108835.1:151910-155098 GCF_000696795.3 Halyomorpha halys | reverse complement strand
TGTTATACTATTTCATTGAGAATATGACATATGGGTCATTCTCCAGAATTGGTTTTATTTAGCCATTAAAATATTTTGAAAATTTAAGTGGACTGATTAGAATCTATTTTCTTTCCTGCAGTAAATGCTCTTTGATAATATTCTGGGTAAATGTTTACTTCAGCTCCCCCAAAATGGCGGAAGTCTATTTTTTTGAGACAAGAGTGTACTATCAGTTCCGACCAAGCCGTCTATGGACGACTTTGGGTAGGTTACAAAATTAAACACCTTTCAAGAGGGAAAATTTCTTTCCTACACACTTACTCCTTTCCCCTTTGATCAAGGTTAGCTTATAATACACCACTATTTTCGGCGGCAGTTCTGACTTATAAATATTTTGTAATATATACGTTTACATACTTCTTCTAACTTATATTTATTGTACGTTAGAAGAACTAAATTATAATAATTAGACTCTGTAACCTGAAAATGTATCGGAAGCATTTATTTTATATGGTATATTTTTAATAAGAAAAGAAAATCGTTTAATAGTTAATCAGACAAGAACAATAAGTTTCTCTTGAGCTGTAATTTAATAAGAATACGATATTTATTTTATAGTTTGTCTGAATATAATAATAAGGTTCTCTTGAGATGTATTTTAATAAGAATAAAATAATTGTTTAATAGTTGATCTGAATATAAAAATAAGGTTCTCTTGAGCTGTAAGTAAATAAGATTAAGATAATTGTTTAATAGTTAATCTGACTAGAATAATAAGGTTCTCTTGAGCTGTAAATTAATAAGAATAAGATAATTGTTAAATAGTTGATCTGAATATAATTAGGTTCTCTTGAGCTGTAATTGAAATTGTTTACAACATACTTACAACTTACTTTACAAAATCGTGATATACTTTTTTTTTTTATCTTTTCATTTATACCCACACCTGTCAAATACAATATTGACAATTAGGGGACTGCCTGACTGTTATATTAATTAAACAAATAGCATATTAGTGCACTCCTAACCATCTTCACCTCATATATATCAAAGAGGGTCAACAATCTTCTCTTAATTGTACATTTTATATTTCTTAAAGAGGGAATATGTATTAGGTTTAAAGGATAGAATTGTATTTAGATATATGGATTTGTTTGGATTGACTAACAGGGGAAAAATAATCTTTTCCTCATATATATCATACAAAATTGACAATTAGCGGACTGCCTGACTGTTATATTAATTAAACAAATAGCATATTACTGCACCCCTAACCATCTTCAGCTCATATAATAGAGGGTCAACAATCTTCTCATAATTGTACATTTTATATTTCTTAAAGAGGGAATATTTATTAGGTTTAAAGGGCAAAATTGTATTTAGATATGTGAATAAATAACGGGGAAAACCATGAACTATTCCTTTATTCAAACAATTACATGTCTACTACAATCAACATATTGTATAAGTTCTGGCAATTATTTAAACAAACACTCCTTTAAATTAAATCTAGTTATTAATTAGAGACATCATATTAAAAACATACAAGACTTTGACAACTAAATTGAGTATGTAGAACTTATTGTTCTAGTCTGATTAACTATTAAACGATTTTCTTTTCTTATTAAAAATATAACATATAAAATAAATGCTTCCGATACATTTTCAGGTTACAGAGTCTAATTATTATAATTTAGTTCTTCTAACGTACAATAAATATAAGTTAGAAGAAGTATGTAAACGTATATATTACAAAATATTTATAAGTCAGAACTGCCGCCGAAAATAGTGGTGTATTATAAGCTAACCTTTATCAAAGGGGAAAAGGAGTAAGTGTGTAGGAAAGAAATTTTCCCTCTTGAAAGGTGGTTAATTTTGTAACCTACCTAAAGTCTTCCATAGACGGCTTGGTTCGGAACTGACAGTACACTCTTGTCTCAAAAAAATAGGGTTCCGCCATTTTGGGGGAGGTGAGGTAAACATTTACCCAGAATATTATCAAAGAGCATTTACTGCAGGAAAGAAAATAGATTCTAATCAGTCAACTTAAATTTTCAAAATATTTTAATGGCTAAATAAAACCAATTCTGGAGAATGACCCATATGTCATATTCTCAATGAAATAGTGTAACAAGATTTAAATATTCAAATATTTTGAAACTCTCATAGTATCGGAATTGGAGATCATGGTAAATGTTGAAGCATACACTTTAAAATAAAATCAGAGGGTAAGAAGAAAAAATAAGAAGCAGACAGGTAGATGAGCAGAAGCAGATTATGTAAGACAAAGTCATGTTTCATTTTTATTTCCTGGAGTGACAACGTCCAGTGTTTAGTCATTGTAATAGGACTATACCTGTAATTTGTCACTACTGCAATGTTGTGCTACTTGAATTTAGAACTTGAGACAGTTTTAATGAACTACTACACCCCTACTTGTGTCAGAACCATAGAATAAACCTTGAGAACTCACAAACATTGAACTTGTCTCTATTACTTCCAATGATAGAGTTAATTTGTTTCTATGAAGAAATGGTAACACGCATGCGCGCCCGCACACATACACATATAGAAGTGAATTAACAAAAACATAGTTTTAACTTCATATTTTGCAGAGATAGAGTACATTTATAGTCATAAAAATGATTTATTAAGGTTTTTTTTTTTTATTATCTTAAGTCACACTTTTCGAAAGAACTTGCTGGCTTGGCATTGTACCTTTGCTCCATTTCTTTATCACAAATACAGAAGTAACAAGAATCTTCAAAACTATCATTTTCATTCCCTTTTTCATATTCTAAAGTATTTTATTCTATAAACCATAAACAGATATTCCTTTTTAGTTAATTTTATGAAGTATAATTTAGTGTACCCAGATTGCTTCTAGCTCAAACACATAGTTTTTAAAAAGAGATTTTAGTAATTTGGACAATAAAAGACGTTTGCTATTTTTCCACCCCTGGCAAGGACTTTAATTAAGTCCTCTCTTTCCCACTCAGAATAGACAAATTAGAATATATATATATATATTTTTCATTGACTACCTAGAGTGCAGCCTAAGAATGTAATATAAGCCCACAACATGATTCAAAATTCCAATAGGCTCAAATAGTATAGGGTGTTTTTTTAAGCCCGATAGAACTTGAAATTGTAAAAAATAACACAAAAAATTAAATTGTAATCAAAATTTTTTTTTTATTCGAAAG
>NW_027108835.1:151170-151860 GCF_000696795.3 Halyomorpha halys | reverse complement strand
TCCATGGCAGAGCAATCTATTATTACGTGTTCTGCTGTTTCAGGAACTCCGCACATTGGGCACCGGGGGTCGATGTTCTTTCCAAAGCTCTGCAGCTTTCCCCGAAACCCCCCGTGTCCTGTGAGACCCAATAGTCTGGGAGGACCCATTTAGCCTTCAATCTAGAAAGGACGGTAGCGAAGAATTTTCTCAAAGTAGCGCCCTTCTGGTTTGCTACCCACCGTCCATTCCACTCCTGTATTGAGTCCTCTCGCAGTATTCTCTTCCATAAGTTTGGAGTGTCACCTATCCTCTCTCGGAACTCCTCCAGCAGCGCTTCTAGTCCCTGCCTCTTAACTTCATATTTAAGGACATCCTCCCTGAGGATGAGGTCCAGGGGCATCGCTCCGGCCAGCAACTGCACCGCCTCATGTGACACCGTTCTGTATGTCTTCATGACCCTCAGCAGAGCCAGTTTCTGTATGGTGGCCAGTCTTCTCTTCTGTATCTGCTTGAGGTTTCGGCTCCACGCAGAGGATGCATACCTCAGAATTCCCAAGATCACACCTTTATATATGGTCATCATATTTATTGTACGTTAGAAGAACTAAATTATAATACTTAGACTCTGTAACCTGAAAATGTATCGGAAGCATTTATTTTATATGGTATACTTTTAATAAGAAAAGAAAATCGTTTAATAGTTAATCA
>NW_027108835.1:104249-143625 GCF_000696795.3 Halyomorpha halys | reverse complement strand
TATTGATCTTTCGAATAAAAAAAAAATTTTGATTACAATTTAATTTTTTGTGTTATTTTTTACAATTTCAAGTTCTATCGGGCTTAAAAAAAAACTCTATATGAACATTAATGAAATTCATTATCAATATTATGGAAAATATATTAAAAATTAGAAGATGAAAAAACAATTATAATAAAATTAATATATCAATACTTGTGTAAGTTATAACAACATAACATACAATGATATTAAGATAGATGTTTAAAATACTTAAACAATAAAAATTTTTATTTTGTTGATAAGGTAACTGATGAAAGCGTATGTAGGTAAATCTTGGATATCTATTTGAAAAGTTAACATTGAGTAATATAACATGATTAATCAGAAGAAAAAGTATTATAAAATATGATTGTTATAACAAAAAAAGGCAAATAAATCTTACGATTACCAATTAACTAAAATCTAAACACAATATAGTTCAGGCCCTTGGCTAAAACACATAAAAAAAAAAAATGTAACTACATTTTTACATGTACTTAGTTACACCTGTTTTCTAAAAAATAAAATAAAAAATGACTAGAATAAATAACCTTTTTTTTTTTTTCCAAATAATCAGATAACCAAGTGAAATGCGATTTTTCAAGTAGTAGATATTATCCGAATTGATATAATGTAGATTTAGATGTTTAATTTGTTTATGATAACCTAATTAAATATCTATTTAAAATTATATTTTTTAATAAAGCAATGAAAATGCCATTTATTCTTACCAACACTTTCGATATTACAGTTTATAACAGCAGTATTACGTTAGTCACAATATTTATTTAAGGAACAGACTGTAATATAGTGGGATGAAAGATTATTTTAATTACTAATAATAGTGAAACTTTGGATCGTGGTTAGAAATATAATATTACTAAGGATTTCTGTTTGTGAGTAATTCCTTAATATATTACAACGCTAATGAAAATTTAATAATACTGAATCTTAGTTTTTTATCAACTACTACTATCGGATTTATTAAAGGATGCTCAAATCATAATAATGAAAGGTCCTCCATACACCCTAGACAGGTGAGGGAGGGCTCTGATGATAGTCTTTACTCCTAAGGAAATTTCTTTAAAGGCTATGCTGATTAAAATTTATTTTGAACAATTTGGGTGTTAAAATTAAACCAAAAATTTAATTATTTTTGGGCTAAAAAAAATTTTAGTTCAAAGCAGCATTATTTTTGTTTTTCATGTTGAACCTTTGCTTCTATCTAATGGTCTGTTAAAAACAAAAAGAAGGTAGTTCTGAGACTTATTAGTTGGTGACTGCATCTGATGCCCTTCCTCTCTATAACTACTACTAAACAACAGAAAACATTTTGTGTGAATAATTTCAACTGTTATAACTAATTTTGAAATTACTTCAGTTAAATTTAGTGTTTACAAACTGAAATTATCGTTTCTAAAAGAACCCATAATATTTCATATCCTTGGTACTTTCAATTCCTTTTTTAATTAAAATGTTTAAATTTGAAATAAAATAAAATATTTTGTTTCAGTTTAAGTAATTTTCCTTCTAATTTATTCAAGTTTAATTCTTCAATAACAGAAATAACATGTTTATTTTTAAGGACTAATCCAATAAACAGTATAGTTTCCCCCAAGCATTATTTTCACTACACTTAAAGATTATTTCATTAACTATAAAGACTAGATAATAAGTCTAGAAACATTACAACAATGGAAAATATATGGAAATAAAAAACATGTTTCTCATTCTCAGGTTACGGCTAATATGTAATAGGCAAAAAAATATTTTTACTTTGTGAACATACTACAGCCAAAATATTATAACAAATATTTTCGTACACTAGGATATTTATTTTAATTAATATTAATATAATTTACAAAATTGAAGATTAAAATTTTCGATTATTTTTAAAAAGAACATTTGTTAACTATACATTTAATTCCATATGTATCACAATAAATATATTCATAGCATATAATACAAAATGATTGAGAACATGAAATACAATTCAGTTATCCTAATAATACCAATTAAGATACATTGTCTGTTTGATTTTTTTTTAACTTAGATCATGTTTTTGTTTTATTTCTGATTAAAATTTAGGAGAAACTTTTTGTACATAAAACGGCATGATTATGATTATGTCAGATTCAATAAAAGATGAAATTTAAGAGACAAAATTGCCAATTATTAATGGATAACTGAATTTTGTTTGGATTTTATTTTAACTAATTATAATAAAGAATGATATAAATGATGAATTATGACAAAGGAGTAAATCTAGATGTAATCATATCTACTAATCAACAAGGCGTTGAAGGAGACAGAGGTAATGCCTTAAAAACTATAGCATTAGCATGATTTCCATTCCTAATGTAATACTATGACATATTTTAAAACTAGACAATGTCTTAAAACGGTAATAGACATTAAAATGGGAATTAAAATTGATAAGTTGTCAAGAAGAAATATTATTTTTAATGTTTAAAAGTAATAAATAATAATAAAAACTCATTGCAGCATGTAATTGCAATTATAAGACAATAATCACTGAACTGAAATATAATATTATATTTATGTACAATAATTAATTATATTTATGTACAATAATTAATATATAATATTATATGTAAGTAATTATTGTAAATCAATAAATGGAAATAATTTCCTCAAATGGAATGCAAAACAATGATAATGAAACTAGAATATAAATATAAAATTCTGGTGACAAATGTATTTATGAAATATAAAGAAACAATATATCTGGAATTTATGGTAAAAATAAACAAGTGAGGTCCAGAAAATTCTTTTTTTTTTTTTAAAGCTATTCTCTTTAGAGTTAGCCACGTGAATTGTAATAATGTGCATTAAAGACTAAAAAGTTTTTCATGAGAAAAACAATTTCAATAATACATAATAAAAGAACACAATGGTTAAAAAATTGTGTATTACATAAAATTATAACGTTTGCGAAATACATGCCTAGAATACCGAAAATAAATGAGAGAAACCCTATAATACATTATAACTAAAAAAAAGATGAAAAGACTTTAATTTAAATGTTATGAACAATTGTACAGGTCAGAAGTATGGAAAATGTAATACATTTCTATGATCATGCTTAATTTTTTCAAGATTCTTTTTTTTTTCTTAATGTATTTTAAGATTTTTTTTATAGATAAATTTTTAAACGAATAAAATGATTATATTTATACTTCTTTTTCATTGTAAATTTATGGAAAAAACCATTAAAAAATGGTATACCCACATAAAAATTATAATAAAAAAATAACATATATGCAGAAACATACATACACATACTAACAGTCATGTGCATACAGATGTTTATCAAGGCTTGATTCTAAAAAGGCTGATATCAATTTATATTAATGATTTGAGTCATATTGCCAATCAGCTAAGAATTTATGAATTGTTTTATAATGATGAGTTAATAGTTGACTGTGAATAGAAATAAATGAGAAGATGGTTGAGAGTGTGGTCAGTGAAGATCACAAATAAATAAAAAATATTTATTAGTGCCAATGTTTTGGCCAGAATTTCAAGTCTTCATCAGGGCGATTAGGTATAAATGTTAAGAACAAGTGAATTGTTTTAATTCATAATGGGTTGCACATTATAATGGTATTTCTTAATGTTATTGGAAGTATTTTCAGATTTATTCTTGACAAAAATTGGAGAAACAACTCTGATAATAATAGCAAACATCAAACACTGATATAAATTCAGAACTTCAGTTTGTAAATAAGTTCTATCCAAATTTTCATTCATGAAAGGACAATTTAAAAAATACTGTAGTTGATTTTTATTTTAATTCACTCTTAAAATAAATTTGATTTCTGGATTTGACTATTATCAAACCAGTCTTTAGAGTACTACTACAGCATACTATCAGGAGAGCACAGATTTAGTAAAAAAAAAAATTATGAAGAAAAGATGAAAAGAAAAATTATCAAGTAGCAATTCAGTGGATTTTAATTAAATAATAAATAAAATCGCAAAGCATTAGAAATACATTATTTTTCAAAGCCATTTTCTGGAATTATTGAGTTCTTAGTATTTTTAAAATCAAGCCACAGATACAAATGAACATATACATAACTTTAGAGCCAGTTGCTGAGTTAGGAGTTAATGGATCTTGGATTTAACCTAATTAGAAACTAAACTCCTCCAAAATTAAAAATCTATTACCATTCTTTTTTAACATCTGTGTAAGTAGACTGTTGCACTAGTTTCAAAGCACTACAGAAACATAGAAGTGAGCACATACTCACTTATATACAATGAGAAAAGGGTCAAACATTGTTATTGGCAATACCTGACACCATAGAGTGATTTATATTCACCAACCTCCAGTGAAAAGGATCTGTATATCTCTTGAGCGAGGGTTAGTCTACAGCTGTGATCCAATTAAAGCAATAATAAAATGCATGTTATAATCAACAAACCAACATAGAATATAAGTGATTAACACCCACCTAGCACGCTGGAGTAGTGCCTTGAAACTGTCAGCCATACACGTTCAGTCCAAGTTTTGTTCATAAATTAATCTAGAGACTAGTTTATTCCCCAAGTAAGAGAGAGTTGAGGGTCGGTTTATTGTAGAAAAAAGCTAATTACTGGTCCAGCAACTGACGAAAAGAGTGCATGCAACCTACCTGATTAAAGTTCAAATAATCAGCAGATCAGAATTCTTGAGTTATCCATAAAAATCTATCATCTAAAGAATAAGCAAACTAGGTTATCACAGATAAAAGGTACAAAAAATTAAAATTTACTATTTCACCTTCTTCTTATTTTTGTGATTAGTATTACATTCTACTACCTTAACCTTAGAATGGCCCGTTTCCCGCAGATGTTTGAATAATTCATTTTTTGATTTGAAAGTATTATTACACATATCACACTTTGGTTCAGTTTGTATTCTACTATCACTAGTTTCGGTTTCTCTAGATGTATTGCTCACTGGAGGTTTGTTTTCGGTTGTTATTTTCACTTTGTTTTTATTTTCCTTTCTTTTGTTTTTCTTTTTAGATCTAGGGGCTAAATCTAGATTATCATCTTCTGCTGTTTTATTTTTTTTCTTATTATGAATATCTAATCCTTCCAATGCTAAATCAGTTTCTGAAGATTCAATACGTTCTAAAGTTTTTCTTTGACGAGCTTTTCTTTTCTTCTCACTTCGAGTTTTTCCTACTTTAGAATCTTTTATATCATCATGAATAGAATCACTTATTTCATTTTCTGTTATATCTGATTCTGGCAAACCTCCAGCTAATAGCTTTTCATTATCTCTTGTGACCTGTTTAGAATCACTAGACTTTTTATGAATTTGAAGACTTTTGGTAAGACTATCATCTGACAATTCGGACTCTGGAGGTTTCATAAATCGTTTTTTCTGTTTTTGTTTCTTTTTCTTTACTGGCCTAACCACTTCATCTTCTGAATCTTCTTGAAGTGAAACTTCAGATGACTTGGTATTAAAATCTTTGGCACTGGCTAAGTCTGTTCCTTCTTCTTCATTGATATCAGACCCTTCTAAATTATCTTCAGTCCCATCACCACCTTCCGTTTCATCTTCATCATCGTCCTCTGCCATTTCTATTTTTAAAGCTTCAATATTGTCTCTATGTTTTTTGGAATTTTCATGATTAGAAAATGCTTTAGCTGTTTTAAAAATTTTGTTGCAGGCAACACAAAAGAAATTGTTGAACATTTCATCTTCTTCATTGGATGAATCATCATTTTCCTGATCTTGAAACTCTGCTGCTAAATTGGCTTCAATTTCTTTCAATTCACTTTCTAGGTTCGAAAATTTTGCCCAGTCATTTTCTACATAGTTATTGATTTCAGACTGTCTTTTTAGCATCTGTTGACGTCTTAGTTCTTTTGATTTCTGTTCTTTTTCAATAGACTCTTGTTCAAGCCTCTTCACATGTTCTATCACACGTTTATCCCTCTTTCTAACAAATGTTACAAGAGCTCTGACTTCTTCATTGCGTTCTTTCCTTGCTTTATCTCTAATTTTTTTATTTTCTTTTTCCATAAGACGAAGAACCTTTCTGTTAGGAGCTTGTCTAATATCATATTGATCAAGCCAAGAATATGACTTTTTTGTAGAATAACTTTGCCAGTATGCATAGAATGGGTGAACAACCTCTTCGTATGAGCTTTTGGAATCACCAAAGCAAGGAATTTCAAAGTCACTATCAAGATTCTTGTCAAATTCTGAGTCTTCAGCAGCTAATTTATTGAACACTTCACCATACACACAATAAAATCCTTTTGGATCATCACCAAATCCAGAAAAGCAAGAGGTAGTAAAATATTCATAAACATTAAGACTATCATCTTTGTAATCTGACCCTGGTCCACTCCTCAAAATGGAATCTCTATGTTTATCATACCAAGATCTCTCTTGAGGATCACTAAGTACTTCATAAGCTTGTTGTATCAATTGAAACTCTTGTTTAGCTACCTCAGTATTGTTCAAGTTCTTGTCAGGATGCCATTTCAGAGCTAATTTTCGGTAAGACTTTCGAATTTCGTCATCATTTGCTGTCATACTAACTTCCAAAACTTCGTAGTGACATTTCATTATTAAATCCGTAAAATAACGTAATTATAACAGTTAATAAAGTTACAATATGGAAGAATTTAAAACCTTAAAGACGTTACCTCCTTAGCTCTTCAACTTGATTGGAAACCAAATAGTGTTAATGATCTTCTTAAAGCAATGTTTTAAAAAACTATAAGACCTCAAATAAAAATATTTTAAATTATCTTATTTTCATTAATTAACATATTTATTATAGACCCCTAATTTAATCATGGATTGTTCCTCTTAGTGGTCGTTATCGGTTCTAGTGATCATACAATCAGCTGATACAGTTTCAAGGTTAAATTCTAGTTGGTTTACTTTTAGGGAAGGGAATTAGTATGTTTTTCTTATCATTTCGGTTTTATTTATTTATTTATTTTTAATGTTGAAAACGTTTTTACAGTTGATTTAATGAGATAAAACCATGACTTTAGATAGACTTTATTTAGAAAATATGAATAAATTTTAAAAGTATCTTAATTGGTTTTCTTTCCCTCTTCTTTTTCTTTGTGATGAATTCTGAAGAGAGTAGACTTAGAACATATGCCCATTGGCCAGAAAATGCCCCTGTTGATGCTAGGAGAATTGCTGCTGCTGGCTTTTATTACATGGGTCAAGGATTGGAAGTGCAATGTTTCAGTTGTGGTGGAAGAATATCGGAATGGAATATAGGTGACAGTGTCATGTCTAAACACAGAGTACTAGACCCATTTTGTCCCTTTGTGCAAAACCCTATTTTGTCTGGTAATATACCACTTATTAGTGATCGTAGAAATTCTCCTAATACTAGCCAGGAAAACCAATCAGTTTATCAAAATGAAAAATCAAGACTTGATACCTTTACAGCTTGGCCTATTCGCAGTATTGTTAGTCCGGAGCTTCTAGTAAAGTCAGGATTTTATTACACTCAACTAAAAGATAAGGTAAACTTTTATGAACATTTTAGTATTTTTGATTAATATGTATATCGTCCCTGCAATGTCAAACTGTTGAATGCGAAAAAAACAAACAAGTTAACTATAAAATATGTCATGTCTATGACAAGATCAGAACTGTCACACTTTTTTTTTTAACCCCTTCCTAGTCATTTCTGACATGTAAGTAGGATGAGAGTGGGGTTATCAAAAGGGTACCAATCCCATTCTAACCATGGTGGGGGGGTGGGAGTCAAGTTTTCATTTCGTGGGACCCTCACAGAAATAAAATTCGACCCTTCAGACCAATCTTGAACTGGCACCACTGCAGTCACGAGCCAGTTAAAGTTGGTTTTCTAATTCGCTCGGCTACAGATGGTCCAAAATCTATCACACTGTGCATATTATGCTGAAACTAGCTGATTGTGTTTAAAAGTATTAAACTCGTGACCCTCCTTAGAAATAATTATAATAATTCTAGACCCACCACTCAAGTAGGATACATTTTAAATTAAATGCTTAGGTCTAAGCTCCTAGTGTCCATTGATTGTCAGGAATTTGATGGAAGAATTTTTTTTCGGTTTAAGCAAGGATACATGGGAAAACTTGTTTTTCACTATTGGATAATAAAAGCTTTCACGTATTATCAATAAGTTTTTAACCGGGTCTGAATTGTGAATAGCAATTTTTTTTTTTTTTTAAGGAGAGAAAGAAATACTTTATTCATTCATGCTGCCCAAATATATCGGGTTGCTACATTACACAGCATACTGATCAATCCGCGACTGGACAAATATAAGTTACATATTTTTACATGATATATTATAATAGATAGATAACATTTTTTTCTTTCTTCCACAGTTTTCTTTTACAATTAATACAAGTCTACAAACTAACTACAAGTTTTTCGATTTATTCCTTTTCTTTTTCTTTCCCTTCCATTTCACAACCCCTATTTGATTTGATTAACAAATTCCCCTATCTAACAAATATTAAAACTATCTTATATTAAAACTGTATAAAATATCCTTTCAATTTTACTTTATGAGGTATTTTGAAATAATTCTTCAACAATATAAATATTCTAGCTCTTGTCCTTTATCGATCATTTTTCTTTCTAATGAATTATTTCTTAATTATCAAATTTGTGCATTTTATATTTTATTTTTATACTTTTACTCTATACATTTTGTTGATAAGATTCATTCAATATAATGTGATTTTGAAGGTCCGTTGTGCCTATTGTCAAGGAGTTGTAGAAAAATGGGAAGTTGGTGATGACCCAGATATTGAACACCGAAGGCTTTTTCCTAATTGTTCTTTTATACGAAATAAAATGCTATCAGATATGAATATAGCACATCAGTCTGGCATTAGTATACGCAATTCCGATGTGGATAGTATTGAAGGCAAGTTTAATATTATAATAAATCTAATATGGAAACTATTTAACATGAAGTATTAATTAAATGTTTATTTAAAGATTCAGCAACAAAATTCCCAAAGAGAATGTCTCTTAGGAATTTTCCGACTCTTTTTATTTTTAGTTTTACAATTTTAAAAAGGTTAATTTGAAACATAATTAATTGCAGCAAATTATGAGAGTCTAAAGGAACTGGGAGTTCAAGACCACCGAATTCCAAGACATGGAAAGTTCTCAACTTATGATTCGCGGTTAAATACTTTCAGTCAGTGGCCTCCATCTTTGACTCAGAAACCTCATGATTTAGCTGAAGCTGGATTTTATTTTACAGGTTAGTTAATATAAGTGAAAGGGTGAGAATTCAAGGGTTACTAGTGATAATTTTGTGAATACTTGTATTGTATATTTATTTATGTTTTTTTCTTTTCCCAAATATTCATATCAAAGATTCAGCAGCAAAACATTATTTTCAATTAGAATATCTCTTTGGAATTTTCCAAAGTTTAACCATTAACCATAAATTTCGGAGCTTGGGGAAAAAGATGCAATTGCATGAAAATCTGGTCTCTATTTATTATATCCCAATCAATTTGTTCTTTCTTGAAGAAAGAGAACTAAACATATTTTATCATATTGAATGTACTAAAAATGATAAAAACCAAAACATGCCTTCAGGACAACATTTGCACCATGGTAACACGCCTTTCTACCAACCCGAATATTGTGTGCTCAAGCCCCGGCCCTACCCAGGATTTTTTCAAGCATATCATAATATAATACTCTCTCAAAGCCTCCCTCTGGGCATTTGTGAGGCAAGTTAGTCTATGGATGGCACTCACAAAAATAGGCATGGAGTGAACCCACCCTATGAAAACCATGTCAAGAAAGGCGCAATGTATTTCTGTAGTACTTTGTGCGCGACCTTGGACCTCCACGGTCTGTTGTGCCTATAAAAAAACATGCCTTCAGTTCAGTAGGCCAACAAATTTTTTTTAGGAAAATCAAGTCAGATTTGTTTTCAGTGTCTTCTGAGACCCTTAAATACAAATTTTCAAATAAATCAATAATTATAAATTATTGGACTTGACTTTTGGAGGATTTTTATTCTCAATGCATTATTCTCATTCATTCTTCTTATTCTCATTCATGAGAATAAGAAAAAGATTCATATATCCTCTCAATTTTATCCACATCGAACATTACTATAACTGTTGGAAAGCTGAATTTTCACTCTTCTCATATATATCAATGTATAGATTTTATTCCTGTATAATAGAGAAAAAGTAGTTTCATATAAAGAAAAACTTTCTAAACACTATTGTATATCTCTGGTTCTAATTTTTTTACATAGGTCTGGTTTGTACTAGTTCATAAAAGTTAGATTCAATTTTTTGTAGATTGGTGGAGTCATATTGAAGTCATTGCATTTTTGTAATTCAAAAAATAAAAATCTCAAAGGCCCCGATAATGCCAAAATTTTGAGAAAAAAAAATTATTTTTTGGTTGCTATGATAATTTGTATTAAACGTTTTTTAGGTTGTAAAAAACTGAAAATCCACTATATTTCTCAATAGAAATATATTTTATACTAGGTCAGTTGGTGTAATTTATTTCAATTCCTTGATCTTTTTGCGACATAATGGGGTAATAATATACTACTTGATTTGTTTTATGATGTAGAATTAAAAAAAAAGCTAATAGTATTAAATGATGAGTATAAAATCTCAAAAGCCAACAGATGCTTCCTGTAAAGTAGGCCAAAAACATTGTCTTTCAAAAAAGTGAGTCAGATTCATTTTAGTCTCCTCTAAAACTTTTAAAATATGTAGTTCCTATGAAATCAAAAAAATTTTTACCAATCTGGTCCAGAAAAAATATCTGTCTAAAATGAAAAAATTCTGTATAAAATCTTAAGGGCTCTAAAGGTTGGGCAGGCGTGGAGAAATCTGAGAAACCAGAAGCACATTTGGGTGACTCAGAACCAAATAAAGAAAGAAAATAATGACATAGGTAATTCATATTTCAAGACAAGGAAGAAGACGTAGGCTTCGATGGTGTGGCAGTGTGGATTGTAGTCACAGGTCCTTGTTGGAAGTGAAGAACTAGATGGCATCAGCACAAGATTGGAACCATTGGTTGAGAAAGCTAGAACTCCACTTAGAGTTGTATTGCTGACTGAATAGAGTAAAATTACTTGTTCTTATTGTAAACTATTTTATCTTGCTCTAATCTGGTACAAGGATAATTGTGATTTAACTTTTTATAGAAAGTAAACAATTTATAGGAATATTTAGAAATATTTTTGATTCTCCAAAGAATGGATAAAATTGACAAGGCTATCCATGTTATTTTCTCTCTTACCTTATAAATTGAAAGAAATGTCTTTTGTTCATGGTGGAAAAAAAAAGTTTTGATATTTTATAGTTGAATCAAATTTAGTTCACTTTTTGTGTAGTTACATTATTTTTCTTAATTTATTTTAGCTACATAAAAAAAATTTGTATTATCTCTTTGTTATTAAGTTTATATTTATTTATATTAAGTTTATTATTTTTTTTAAGTCTATAAGTCCATATTTATTTACAGTAGCAAGGAGGCCTTCAGAAATGAAATGAATCTATTATGATATCTGTTAATAATAATATAATTACTTTTTTAATTGGTTGTTATTGTTTAAATAAAATTATTTGTTATGTGATTTTCCATTTCTGTTTTATTAGACACTTATTTGGAGGTAAAATTTCAAAATGTATTTTTATGATAAATTTTAATTATTTTTTTGTTAATTTATATTTTAAATTGATTTGTAACTATTTTTATTTTAGGAAGAGGTGACCAAGTGAGATGTTTTCACTGTGATGGAGGGCTACGACTTTGGGAAAGAGAAGATGATCCTTGGCTTGAGCATGCTCGTTGGTTTCCTCACTGTGGATTTCTTCTTCTTATTAAAGGCCAAGAATTTGTAGATGAAGCCCGGGCCGCTGGAGTACAAAATTCTGTGGTAATTACCTCCTTTATTTAATTTAGTTGATAATTTCATTTCCAACTAACACAGTATTCTGGTTAATTTGTTTAGATTTTATATTGTCTGAATTATACTCAATTTCAATTTTACTGATTTTAAAAGATTACTCTATGTTTCACCTGATTATAAATTTTACTATTTCTGCTTCTAGTACTCTATAGAAAAAGTACTAGTAGTAGACTTATGTGGTATCTTATTATTTAGACTCTGTGGTTTTAATATTTAAAAAAAAAAAAATTAGTAAAAGGAGATAGGTTATTTTGTACCCTAAGGTTCATTTGTAAATGATAAATGAATGGAATATGGTCCGGGTGTGGTCAAAAAAACTCAAATAGTAAATGATTATACTATTTTTAGTATAAAAATATTTTGTACCCTAAGGTTCATTTGTAAATGATAAATGAATGGAATATGGTCCGGGTGTGGTCAAAAAAACTCAAATAGTAAATGATTATACTATTTTTAGTATAAAAATATTTTGTACCCTAAGGTTCATTTGTAAATGATAAATGAATGGAATATGGTCCGGTTGTGGTCAAAAAAACTCAAATAGTAAATGATTATACTATTTTTAGTATAAAACCACCAAGAGACCATACTATAATATGGACTAAAAGACCATATTCAATTCATCTATACACACGGTCAATCAATAATCTTCCAGTAAATGATAAAAGTGTGTAATATTTGTAAATTTGAGTGGGAGATTTTTGGTGATTTCAAATAAATACATTTATAGTGAGTGTATAAATTACATGATGAGTATATAAATTTATAGTATTGTATTAGTGATAGTATGATGATTTTTACTTTCATTACTGCTGCCAGAGATAACCAGATTAAGAAGTTATTCTCAAATTTTTGTCATCTAATTTTCCTTAGATATTTTCTTACTGAAGTGCATTGTGTCCAAAATCAAATTTTCAGCTGTTCCTCAGCTTATCTCCTTAATGGATATTATGATGTTCTGATTCCTTTCTCCTTCTTTTCTTTTTTTTTATATATACGGCAAGAACAATAGCATGGTTGGCTCAAAGTACAAAAAAAATGTGTTTTGTATTTTGAACATTTTCTCTTACAATTTTGGCTAACACTTTATAGAAATTTTTCATTATTGATTTTGTTTTGATATCGTTATCAGTTGGTGTTAGTTCCAGTTTAATTCATCGTAAACATTATAGTACTAAAGCTAATTGATAAACCAATGTTTCATAGGTTTTTGCTGATTTTTTCTTCTTCTTTTTTTTAAGGGTCCTAATTATAATGATGTCAAAACTAGAGAAGAATCGCCATTAAGAAGAATTCATTCTGTTACTGAACAGCAATTACAGGATTTGATGAATACTCCTTTTGTAATTGTGAGTATTCCTTTTTTTTATTCTCATAGGTTGAAGGATTATCCTAAAAATTATTGTTTCATAAAATAAATAATGACATTCATTAACACGATAATGAATTTCTGAAGGAAGTTATATCCATAAATTGAAAAGAAATGTTGAAATATAATGAATTAAATTATAAATTTTTGGACTTAATAATTCAGAAAATAATAAAAACTGCATATAGTAAATCCAAAATTAACAATGAATCTCTAGCCATCAGATATTAGTGACAAATGTTCTTCAAAGTTATCCTAGAAGATACCTTTGTGGTCTCTTCAACACTTTTTGAAGCTCAGAACTCTTGAGATATTGTTTGAAGCTGTTGTTTGTTCATTATAGGCTAACATACTTCAACAAGATGGATAAATTACAAGAATTTTTTTAGAAATTATTTACATATACCATGATAGGAATTGAATATGGCAATTAAAGTCCTTGAACTCACAATCAGGAGGTTCATCAATTTAATCAAGACACCTGATATTAAAACTCTTTCTTTTGAAAAAAAAAATATTAACGGAAATATACTGCTCTGAAGTAAATGTTCTACAGAATAATAGTCTGGTTTATATAATATTAGATATTTCATATTTCATACACAGGATTCTTGCTTGCACTTCTAACACCTAGCAGTTTTTGTCAGGCATATAAAAGAATTTCATTCAAAAGATATAGTGAAATTAAAATTCAGAAAGCCATAAAATCATAAGATGCAGTGTACAACCATATAAAAAAATTAATATAAAATAAAGAAACTCCTGATATGTAATAACAGTATTCCCATTCAAATCAGGACTGCTAAGTGGTAAGTTGTGTATGAAATAGAGAAAACATATGTTTTTCATCACTTTTCATGGTTTTGTTGTAAAACTACTGAACTAAAATTTGTGTGATTAGTTTTAATAAAATAAGAATATAAAATGATATATTATTTTTATCCACAAATTGGGAATGTTTTTTATTATTCAAAGTTAAGATCTGCAGAATGGTGTTTTTTAAAAATTTGAATTCCTGTGCTTAAAAATAGAAGTTCTATTTTTAAAATTATTTGGTTAATAAGACAACCTAATATTATTTGTTTAAAATAGAAATTAAATTATTTATTAAAAAAAAATTACCACTCTCAAGAAAGTGTTTAAGATTATAAATTAAATTACTTTGTTTGTTTCTTTCAGGCTACTTTACAGATGGGGATTGAAGCTTCTCGGGTAAAGCAAGCTCTTAGGCAAAGAATGGAATCTGTGGGTGTTCCATTTTCTACTCCGGAGGCCTTGGTTGTAGCTGCTCTCGAAATTCAAACAGAACAATTAGCATCAGCAGAGGGAGAACATTGGTATTAATTTTATTATTAAACTCATACATAAAATAATTATTCATATATTTTCTCAGCTGAATTACTTTCAATGATACAGTAGCAAGGAGGCCTTCAGAAATGAAATGAATCTATTATGATATCTGTTAATAATAATATAATTACTTTTTTAATTGGTTGTTATTGTTTAAATATATCTTAATTGCTTGAGTGAAGAAATAAATCAAAACTTGAAAAGTATACATTTTATTGTAAATTATTATGTGGTTATTTGAAAAGAATTAAATTCTCTTTCAAAAAACAAAAAACATATAAACCAGACCAATACTACCAAAGAGAAGGCATATTGAACTTTGTACCCATGTTTTTAAAAGTATTTAAGACTTTGAAGCCTCTAAAATCTAAAAATTGCTGTTTTGAGAGAGACAAACCTATTCTGTATTTCACATTGGGGTGGGGGGGGGGGAGAGAGAGAGCATTATTCTGATAGACGCTTTAAATATAAAGATATAATAGAAGCAAATAGCTGTATAATTTTAGAGTTGCAGGAATTTTTACTTACCGGCCAGGCTAAACAAATTAGTAAAACAGCAGTTGAAGCGGTTCTCATAGCTGCGAGGAAATTAGACCAAAATTTAACAGTAAAAACCTTGAAATCTATTCAAAACATATTGATAAAATCCAAAATATAAGTAAACATGCATGTGAAAATCCGATTGTAAATGTTTTAATTACTTCTAATTACCTGCTGCAATATTTTTGTATCAATGCAATCCAATATAATAAAACAAATTCTGATGTGCATCTGGTAATGAAAGTACTATCTATTGTAAAGTCTTAATTATCGTGAAACTACTATACCTATTGGATCCATTTATCAAAGAAATTTTCAACAGTAATACTGAACTTTAATACAAATTTGCAAATAAAACTCCAATACTAAATTAATAGTTGTCATCACCAATTATCTATTAATTCTCTATGCTCAAAAGCAGTGTAATATGTAATATGTACTTATAGTTGAAATTTTTAAATCATTGGCAGCTGTAAAATTAAAATAGCAACGGAACGTGCTTGAATTTGACAGAGTTGCATTCAACTTGGAATTATGATATTTAATGTTAAATTCTTTGCATAAATGTTATATTTCTCTTTGCTGATGAATATAATGGTTTGAATAATCATTAGATGATTTTTTCATTGATTCATTATGTCTTCTCTTTTTAATCCAGATTAATATTTGACTAGCGTCTTGTCGGCATTCAGACCTTAGACTATTTACTCCATTCTATGAAAATACCGTTAAATTTAATCATGTTAATTTTGTGTAAATCGTAGGTGCTCCCAAGTACAGCCTAAAGAAGCTGAAACTCCACCATCAGTTGAGCCGACTCCTCCGCATGAAGATTGTATTTCTAACACACCTCAAGTGAATTCACCTGGTGAGTAGATGTCAATTATTTCCTTTTTATGTTCAAAGTTTCATATTAGGTACTCGTAACTTAATTAGATACAGCCACTATAAAAAAAATTAAAACATGTGATTTTATATCACCAGTAGGTTATCTTCTCCTCCAGTATTTAACACTACTTATAGCTTTGAGAATTAAAGCAATAAATCAGTCCATGCTTTTCAGGTCTTAGATTGACTATTGTGTAGACTATTAGTGATAATAAAAGATCATTGTTAAAACACTCAAGTTTTCTCTTTAGTAGTGAAGAGGTTTTACTCTGACTAGTACATACTTAGCTTGACCCTGATCTGGTATTGCAATGTGAATATGCTGAAGCTATTTAATTACATCTTAAAATGTATACTGATAAATACCAGATATAGTTAGCAAAAGAGATAAAAATGAAAATCGGGATCGCTACTACCCATAAAGAGTCAGAGTTTCAGTACTTTTTTAAGGAAGTACTGTTTCTTGAACAGCAGTTATTCAAGGAGGTGATTTGTTCATGAGCATGCTCAACCACCCAGATTTTTTCCCAATTAAGAGTAGCTACTTTATGAGCCTGGTTGGACCCAGGAGGGTTTTCTGGTCCATAGAGTTGACTCATGTACAGAATGTAATGTAAAAAAAAATGTAACAGAATTAATAATTACCTGCTATTGCTGCATTTTAACCCAGGCCCTCATGGTAGGAGAATCCCTTAACCACTGAACCACTCCGCTCCCCTTTTTGATATAAGAGAAAATATTTCAGTGTATAGAGGACATTAAGTATCTGAACTCTGCAATATTTAAATGAAACAAAATTCAACAGGAAATAAAATCAAGGTTAAAAACTTAAAATTTCTAGGTTACACAATTATTCAGTAGTAGGATACTCTCCAGAAAGCTGTAAGTTAGAATTCGTAATACTGTTATCCTTCCTACTCTTCCTTAAGGTTTATATACTTACAATAATCGAAGAACAACGCCAAGACATTGAAGTTTTCAAAATTATTATGCTCAATATTTGGCTTAAAGGAAGATAAGATAGCTGATAAATTTAGAGGCTGAACTACCTAACATTGTGGGACGTGCACCTGAAAAATATAATAATTTACATATCCAATGACAGCTGGAATGGATATGGAAAGTTGTTGGGGTGAGTAATAAACAAATTTCTTGGATGCCAACTGAAATTGAACCACAAGTCTAATTGTCTAAAACAGTGGTTCCCAGTCGGGATACCATTTCATGTCAACTCAATTCAGTTTTGAACCTTACCTTCACACATTTTCTTTGTTTAATCTTGCTTCGTTGTTGTGTAGGCCTCACAGCCTTTCTGAACCTTTGTTAGAAAGATTGATTATTTTATTTGTATGAAATGATAATGTAGATGTTTTATCATTTTCCTACATCTACTAAAAGGGTTCTACCATTATTCTATTTCTGCCGAATAAGGTTTGGAACCATAGGTCTAAAGGAGGGATATTGTTAGGACTAACAATATGTATTTGGGTTATATAGCAGCAAGACATGAATAGTTTTAGTTGGTGGTATCAGCAGTGAACCTTTTGGTTATAAATAATAAGACAATACGCCGTTATTATTATTATTATTTTAGAATTTAATACTTAGTTGATGTTGCCAAAAATATTCCCCTACCTGGAACTAAGTCACAAAATAGGCTCAAATTTTATATTATATTTAAAAACTTTTGATCATATTTTTGTTCTTAGGAGTTCATAAATATGTACTGTAGCTATGCTATGAGTTGTATTGAATTTACAGAAACCTTAAACACTAGAAATTCTGAATAATGTTAATTAAGTGTGATAAAAAGATAATTTTTTTTTGATGAATCAGTGTGGTATACTCCTAGCTAAGATATTGCATATAAAATAAAATCAATTTTTTTTTCATGAATTGTGATTAAGCTATGCTAAATTACATATTTTCACAAGATTGGATTCCTCATTATAAAAATTTTCAAATTTACTTCAAATAGTACAAAAATAAAAATAAATCAAGGCATTTTCAGATGTTCAAAACGATTCTGAGCATTAATTTTCATTTCATTTCATTTCTAAAAAAAAATTATAAAATTTTGTGATAAGTATATTTGTAAGATACTTATTAGTCACTGTGTCATATTTAAATTATGATGTATCTTAGTATAATAGTTTAATTATAAAACTCTTGGTGACATTATTTTAACATAAATCTATATAACAGACATTTAGCAATCGCCAATTTAGAAGACCATTCATTATGTTAGTTGAAGAACATTAACTATTGAATTTTTTTCCCAATAGCAATTAAAAAATGGTTTATTTCACATTAATTATAGTTTTATTCATACTAAAAAATTTTAAATAAGGGAAGATAAAAATGGTTCCTTTATTAAATTGGTTATTGTTTAAATATATCTTAATTGCTTGAGTTCTTATGCATAAATTAGGGTCCACTGACATTAATTTTATTTAAGAGAGAATAATTTTTCCTTTTATTATTGAAAAAAAAATTAAATTAAGGAATTATGTTGGATAATGTGCAGCAAATAATTAACTTGCATGCTTTAATTTAAGTATCAAGTATGATGCAGAAAAATAAAAAATAACCATACATAATTACTTTAAAAATTGTTGATTTGTTGGTTAAAATGTTCGTTTTTTTATGTTAATTTTCATTTTGGAGATGTAAAAACTTTACTTTCCACTTTATTAGTATCCCTCGAAGAAGAAAATAGGCGGTTGAGAGAAGCTCGGCTGTGTAAGATCTGCATGGATTATGAAGTCGGTGTTGTTTTTCTGCCATGCCGACACCTGATCACATGTGTTAACTGCGCTCACAGCCTTGCTGACTGTCCACTCTGCAGGCAGGCTATCAAGGCTACTGTGAGGACCTTCTTGTCGTGATTTTCTTTATTTGTTAAATATATGTAAATTAATTTTTGTTTTACATTTTAAACAATTTAGAAAGTATAGAAGTGATCCTATTTTATTTTGTTTTATGTGTACCTGTTGCTCTTAATATTTTGTTTATTTAGTATCTCTTTTTAAAGATACTTTGTGATCATTTATGTTTGTAAATCTTAATAAAATATTAGTATTTTTATTAGATTTCTTCATTTGTAATGTGTGAAATTTTTTTCATGAAACTATATTTTAAAAGATATTAATATTTTAACCATGATTTTGTAACAAATATCAGATGAGAAAAAAGTTAATTAAATTCCACATTATGTTAAAAAAGTAATGTTAAGCTTTATGTGTTTTTGATTCGTACCATAGTTTCAGCAGCTTGTAAAAAGTACATTATTCACACAACTTAATTTTACAAAGCTGAAATAAATGTAATATTTATATTAATACTTATTCTTTAATTATAAATCTCCTTTTAACTTAAGAAAATATGGAATTGAATTTTTATTGATTTTTCAGTGATCGATTAGCTTTGTGAAGTAATGATAGTCTTATTCTTAGGAAGGTGCAACAGTTATGAATGTCATACTCCTCATATTCCTGTTGACTGAACTATTAAAATTTCATGGATTAGATTTCAGTTCAATAACTTCATATAGACAGAATTCTATTTTCAAATTTTGTTTTGTTTAAAATTGTTTATTTTATTCAAATGTTATTCGATAGTATGATTCTCGAATATTGCATAATATTGGATTGTAAAATAAGTTTGTAGTGTTTTCAATATTTCAATTTAATCCTCTCTGTGTTTATAAAATCATGTTTACTTGGTCTTGGATTGTTTATTCATTCTAAGGTGCTTTTATGCAGTTTCAATCGAGATTCCTTATCTTTATGTGATATTTTGCTTGCTTAAAATGGAAGAGAAACAAATTCATTTTCGTCATTTAATGATTTTTTATTTCAGAAAAGGAAAATTTGCAGCTCAGACGGTTAACAAAATTTGCTGTGTGTATGGCGATGATGCCTTAGGAGAAAGCTCCGTCTGTATGTGGTTTACTCGGTGATGTGATCCCTACCTACTCTATTCACCAGACCTTGCCCCAACAGATTTTAATTTATTTTGGGCCCTTCAAAACTCTCTTAACGGCTAAACGGGAAAGACTTTAATTCTCTTGAGGACTGCAAAATGCACATAGAGAAGTCCATTGCACAAAAATCTGAGAAGTTCTGGGAGGACGGAATTAAAAAATTACCTGAAAAATGGCTACATGAAATAGATCAAAATATATAATTGATTAAAAATATTTACAAGAATCTGAAGTTTTTATTGAAATCACTTGTAAAAAACGCTACAAACTTATTTAACAACCTGATAATTATGTTAGATATATTCTGGGTGAAGGAAGTATCTTCCTTTGTATACTTTTTTTATCATAAATTACATCCAAATTACTTTTCGAGATACTTCCTTATTATTGCTGATAATTACTCATTATAATATTTCCAGATTCCTGGAATTCATAAACACTATACTTTGTTATGTAAAAATGAAAGAGGAATGACTTTATAAATAAATTTCTTCACTCTCTCTTTGGACCCTGATCTAAATAGAAAAATACATCCCATAAAACTGTTAGAAATATTCTGATATTGCAGAAGTACCCCAAATTCTGAGAAGAAATTAGTGAATATCAATAAAAGAATAAGATACCTCTAATATAAGGATTCTACTGATATTATTTATGAAATGTCAGTAAATTATTTCTATTTCTAATTTCTTTAGTGTCATTTTAGCTTAACATTTATGATCTCGTTTGAAGATTCTGTTTGTTTCATTGATACATACTAATGTAAAAGGAAATGTTTAGTTACATTATTCATGATTTATAAATTATTTTATTAATGATTGCAATTTCCTAATTACTAGTCAGTGGGCCCTTTCCAAGATATTTATTGGTCTTACTCGCTAAATTATTTTTATTTATGTTCTTGGACTCATGAAATATTGATTCATGCAAATATTCGTCTTTTAACTAAATATTGTTAGCATTCTTCGGCTCATAGATGTGTCATCCTCTGGAGCCAGTTGTAAATGTAATGAGTGATGCATTTTTCTGGCCACATGTGAAATATGGTAAAAAGTAATCTCTTAGGAACTAAATAAATTTTAGTAGAAGATCGCTGATTGACCGTGTGTAATAATAAATGGAAGATCACTATTTGACTGCAGTTGGACTATCTTGCATTTATTATAAATAACTTTTAGTGGCAGGAGCTTAGTTTGGGTATTATTTCCTCTTTGATCAATATAGTTCACAGTTAGCAATACCCAAATAGAAGAAAATGTATTTATATTATTTAATTATTGTAACTACACATATTTAATATATCTAAATATTATTATTAACAAAATAATTCATGACAAATCGGAACAATGCTTAGTATTAACCTCAGTATTACATCAATTTTTTAAATTACAAATTTGGTTTGTAAATATAAGTAAACTTTTTAAGTGATTGATTAATATTGAATCTTGAGCCAGAAAAAATATATTAAAAGTGACGAAGTCAGCAATTTCTAACTTAAAAAATATCAAAATTTTATAATTGATATTACTTGCCCAAATCAATCATGTATATTAATTTTGTGGACAATAAATTTCTAAATTATTGAAGCATTGATATTTTGTTCTTTATTGTTGCTATTACTTCTTTGCCAGGTTATTTTCCATTGCACAGTCCACATTCTTGTTTCTTTAGAGCTGATATTCATAACCAGGACTCATTTCTTCAACCGAAAATTTCTTTTGACATAAACTTCAAAGCTCTTTTTTATAGATCTAGTTATCTGAAAATGATTACACTGTCAAGGAATAATTATATTTGTCACCTTGAATTGTATATTCTAATTAGTCTCTTTGTATTTAATTTTCTCTTAAAACTTATATGATTGCATGAGTATATAATACTATACTGCTTTAATTCACTCAATTATCATGAGAGGTAGTAATTATGGATGAATCTGTTTGGTTTCTCAAACACAATTGAAGGGATTGTTGAAAAATGGAGGTAGATTGATCACTGGGGTGTTGGGATTTACTATATACTTTAAAATATAAAAATATTCTTTCATTTTGTACCAGCAGTTAATAGCTCCAATTATTAGTTCTCATGCTATTCAAGGATAAGAACTGCCTTTCTTCTTCATCTGTGTTCCTCACCATTGGAGAGAAGAGGAAAGGAGGGTGATTTTTCTTTCTTTTTTTTATAGAAAAAAGTTTCTTATTATTTTTTTTTAATCAACTATACAAAAAAATTTTAACCCAGTACAAATATTTTAGAATTTTTCTGTAAGGAAATTTTTTACATGACTTAAAAATTATTAAATAAAATAAACATCTTGTAAAATCAGATATGGCATCTACTGTTCTAGAAAAAAATAGATAAATAATTCCAAAAATCAAACACATGTTACATCCTTCAAAAGTTACAAAGGTAGAGGAAATAAAGCTTTCATATTCATGTAGGGAATGAAAAAAATGTCTATAGCCTCTGGATCGAAAATTTCACCTTTTTGACAAGGAACAATTTGGTTCCATGTCTGTCGGTCTGTCAGTCAGTAGTAATGAAATATGTGTTCCCTCATAACAGGTCCAATGTTAATCTGATTTGATGAAATTTTCGATAATTGTACATTTTGACACCTGTTTGGCAAATTCCTTATCAATTTTGTCAGATTCCGTTCACTACTTCGCTTCTTTTTTTTTTTCGCTTTCGTGTTTCAAACCAGGGCTCCTCTAGCAGATTTCATTCTCAAAACAGAAACAAAATTTATTTAAAAAATAAAAATATTAAAATTTATTCTTTAACTTGAAAAATAGGTGAATATGTTCGCAAGCGGAGTGCTCCAGTCACCGGACATCGTGGTGTAAGTAGCTTGAGAGTGATCAGTCCTTAAATCTTGCTGGAAAACTAGTTTGGAAAGAATGTGAATTATCAACTTCAAAAATATTTGATAATCAAGTAATCGCAGCCTGTTGGAGCCACGAAGGGAGGCTCCAAATTACTTGTAACGTCGAGAGGCTTTCTATTCGCATGTTTACTTGGGCTAATTCAATAGATCTCTGTGAATTATTTTATTGATAATATATACAACAATTTTATAAATATAATTGTTGTATATATGCGTCAAATTACAGGATGCAAATCCAGAAGAACAGTAAAATTGACCCCCTTCACATACCGATGTATGTGATCATTTTATTCTCAATTACACTGTTAAACCTTGCGTAAACAGTAATCCATCAATGGGCTAAAAGAGATTGGAAGGAAGTATTTAGGTTCAATTTTTACACAAAATATCATTGTTCATCCTATTTTCCGATATCGATAAATCAGTGAGATTATGGATGAAAAAAAAGAAAATTGACCATATTTGAATAAAATTTAATTTATTTTGATTTTGGATAGAATCAATTTTGCTCTAGACCTGTCCTGTTGGAGATGCTCTGAGATATTTGAAAAGTACCATTTTCCCACCCTTCTCACTCCCTCTCCTAAACCCGAGTCTGGAACTTCAGGGATTTATCATCATTAAGGGGAAATAACGAACATTGTGGATACATCAAACCTTTGTTGTTTTCTGTGTTCGAATTAAAGACTAATCCCAATAGACTGGTTTTCAATTTTTACTTCGAACTCATCTCCTGAAAATTTACAAGGATTGGTTATTGTTAAATATGAGATGCGCAAAATCTTAATCAACTCAATTGGTTAAGCATGAAAATTGTAAATTTCTGAAACAATTTAAAGGTGTTGTGGAGATGCGCAAAGCCATAGGAAGGTCCAATAGCAGCAAATACAGCGAATATTAAGGAAGAGATTCACTTCGTTAAGGTTATCTTTAAACTGCGTTGATGACATTTCTATCATGAATGGTTGATTTTTATCAAGTTATCGCTTTTATTTGTATGGAAATTTATTGAATGACGAAATCATTCTTCGTTTCTCTTTATCTATTCTATAATTATGGGTGGCCATAGTTGAAGGAAGGGAGAAAGAATTAAGATTCTACCCTAACTCATTCTCCGCCGTCTTTGGGAGCCTCAGGCACTTTCAGATATGGACACACTCCAGGTATAATTATTATCTAGAAAGAATTAACTTCCTAAGTAACCAGGTTCAAGAATTTACTTTCTAAATAACCAGATTCAAGAATTAGCTTTCTAAATAACCAGGTTCAAGAATTAACTTTCTAAATAACCAGGTTCAAGAATTAACTTTCTAAATAACTTTGAGTTATCAACATGAATAAATACAAATACACACAAGTTAAAATACATTGATGGCTCTGTTGTCACGATCCATCGCTGAATCAAGGCCTCATCCAAAAGCTTCCGCCATTCTTCTTTACTATTTGCAGCTGCCATCTAATCAGCTTTTTTATAAGTTGTACGCATCTGTGTGGACGCTATCGACCCATTTGAGGTTGGTTCTCCTTACTCTTGTTGTTCGATGAAGCATCTCCCTTGCCCATTTGCCCGTGATTATCGTCCATGATTGCTACATTTCCTGCCTATCTCAGCCTTTCGACCTTTACTAACTTTTGAACAAGGCAAAGTCTTACCACAATGTTAGGTTACCTTCTGAAAGGTAACAAACACTTTTAGAAAATAAATAATAAACTTTATAGAAGCCAATAAATTGACAATTGAGAGGTCCTATTGGTCGCGGGGTCCTGGGCCCAGCCCTATGGTTTAAGGTTGAACTGAAATGGATCCCTCTGGGGGGATAGCGGATATAAGTATTAATAAGGATTAGCGAATCGGTATAACCTCACATGAGCCTCATCAGAACTTCTTGGTAAGACCTACATAACCCTTCCACCTTCAACCTTCCAGGGCCCTGTTTCATAATAAAGTACAAACTAATACTATTAGTCTTGTCGATTTAACTTAATACAATTACACTGACTTGTACAATAGTAACTTGTACTTTTTAACTCCTGTAATATCACTAATAGTCCTATTATGAAAAAAAAAATATTAGTTCAATTAATAACGTTGTTTCTATATGATTATTTTTCAACAAATACTATTAGGTTTCATTATGAAACAGGGCCCAGGACGTTTAACTGACGGCTATAAGCCCCCGTTGCTATTTGCGAACTAACAGCTTAGTAGGCGTTACGAACATAAGTCTTTTTAAAGTCATCGATTTAATATGATAAAATCTATTTGTTTCCTTAAAAATACTTCATGTTCCATTATTACTTTAATATCAAGTGAAAGTTGTGTGAACGCCTCTTTTTACTGGAACAGAGTTTCTTGTTATATAATAAAAGCGTTGTTGTCACATTATGTACCAATAGAATATTATATAAGATGTTACACACACACGCAGAGTGCAAATTCGTCTTTTGTGCTTGTAACGTTTTTAATGGTTAGTTCCGTTATTTTTCTTCGTGTCATCTAGTTTTAAGAAATTATGTTCAAAACACATTGAAGCTGAACACATAATATAATCATTTCTTTCTATAGTATTGTCTATACTTTAAGCGACTGCTAACCTGAGGCGTAAATAGCAAGTGGCAAGATGATAAGTGCCACTGGCCTTGGACCAAGGGGTGTCTCCATTGGATTTGGGAAATTTTTGTCATATATACATATCTCTTTTCAAAAAAGTTTTCAAGATCTATCCCCCATCTTCAATTTATAGAATTAAGATAAGGGAAAATAAAATAGGTTTGCATCCTTTTTTTGTTTGATATAACCAACCTTACGTTCTCTACCTCGTATAGTTACGAGCAGGTAGAGGGGTGTCAAACTGCGAAAAGTATGGCAAAATATTATTCAAAGAAGTTATTATACTCAAAATTTCTTATAAACGGTTTTAGTGATATCACTTTTCCAAAAATATTTAGGAAAAGGGTAAATTTCCGAATATTCGGTAAGTTGGAAAACCCGGTCAAAATTGTTGGAAAAGTCTTAATTTTCTCCCCTTCGATCCCAACAAGTTGTAGTAAAACTCCTGACATCGTATTTGGTTAGATAGTGAGTTTGCATGACGTCATCTATCTCTTTCGAGTACACTGTGAGGCAAGAGATCTTCTAATTTCGTTTTGATTCAATATTTGAATAAATGTTTATCTATATACTTTTATTGGTGTTCCTTCTTCCTGCTACGGTACGTTGATTTCCATGGAATTGAAGCTAAGTCTCAAACCTGTGAGTGTGTTTTGATTCGAACATTATTACAAGTAAAACAAAAACAAATTCGTGCATTTGCTCTATCACTGTGACCTGCCTTTGTTGACATATACTTCAATTATTGAAATATCGTAATCATTTTCTTATTGCACGACATTTCGTCCTCTTAGAAATGGTTAGTTCAACGATTAAAATACTTTTAATTATATTGAGGTGGAAATTAATTAATCTTTCTTGATGATGAAGTCAGCCAGAACTAAAAATCACAGAACATTCTTATTCACCTGTTAGCCATAACTTTTATCTAGAATTCATTATCTCTTGATGTCATTCATATTCGTTTCTTCTATATTATCAATGCGAAGGCCTACACTCATCTTTAAAAAATACATAATGTTTTCTTCCATAACTTTTATAAATTATATATATACATTGCTAGATTGGCCTGGCAGGGCTTACGTGGTTATTATAAGAGTTTGATTAACTTTTAACATTTGACAATGGTGGGGAGTAGTCTCGTACAAACACAAGACACTCCTAATATTATAATAATTGAAGAAGTTTGTTGGGGGGTGCGGTCAGCAAAGAAGAACATAAATAAACAAAACCATATTTATTTATTTTATGCCGACGTTTCGACCTGAGTTTCAGGTCTTCATCAGGGCTATAGAACAAAAGAGATAACAACAATATTTAGAGAAACATAAAATTGAAAAGGAATAGTATACAAACAAATTTGGAATTATACAAAATATTGAATTCCAAATTTGTTTGTATACTATTCCTTTTCAATTTTCTGTTTCTCTAAATGTTGTTGTTATCTCTTTTGTTCTATAGCCCTGATGAAGACCTGAAACTCAGGTCGAAAAGTCGGTATAAAATAAATAAATATGGTTTTGTTTATTTATGTTATTCTCTGCTGACCGCACTCCTCGACAAAATTCTCCAATCATTAATCTACGGTCAACTATCTACACCTCATTATAATAATTTAACAGTTACAAATTTAAAAAAAATATGAATAAAACAATTAATATTTATTGAAAAAATTAAACAAATTCGACTTATGTAATGAAACAATTTGAGTCAGAACAAATACATAAATAAAATAAAATAATCGTATTAGTAATAAAAAAAAAAAGAAGAAGATAAATATAATGCTCATAACAGAATGTCCTGCAAAAGCCTGGGTTTCAGTCTTCGAGAAGAAGTTGGATTTCCCACATCGTGGGTCATTGCACCATTAACTGCTGGTAACTGAGAATGAAATTTTGAATTACGTTTTTTTGATGAATTCATCTGCAGATTCAGGTTTTAGTTCTCGATGTATTTAAATATTTTTTACAAACCAAGAAGCATCTATTGAGATTCTCAGGGTATTGTTTTGGAATGATAGCAATTTTTTTATTTTCGTATTAGATGCCGCTCCCCATGCCTCACAACCCTGTGTCAGTAATGAATAACCTTAATATTGTTTTACAGATTAGGATGGTTACATGTGGATTGCGTCTAGGCTTCCAATGGATAAAAGGATATAGCATTATCAACCTTGAGTAGGTTTGGGTTAGTTTGATATTGATGAGTAATTCCAGGTTAGACAAAGATCCAGATGAACTCCATGGTATCTTACTTCTTCACTTGCAGGATCCCAATATTATTTATCTCGGTTAAAAATTAGTTCAGGTTGGTCTAATGGGTGTCTTAACGTAAACATTTTTGAAGAGAATTTTTGATTATTGAGACTGATCTTACACTTAGCAAAGTATGGCTCTAAATCATAAAGGTGAGTCTGCAAAGTCATTGGGTAAGGAAAAAATGTCTGTGTCGTCAGCGACTAGGTAAGTGTGGACTAGATGATGTGAAAATAAAACTTAAAGAGAATGGGAGAAAAACCGAATCTTGTGAAGTACTCGTATGAATTTTTTTGATAGTGGAGTTGGTATTATTTAATTTAACAGTTAATGTTCGACCGTTGGGGAATGAGTTGAGAATATCATATAAGGATTTCGGAATCTCTTTGTGTAGTTTATAAAGGAGACCGCGATAGGAAACCTTATCGAACGCTTGTTGGAAGTCCAAGAACGTTACCACTTTGTCTTTCTCTATTTCTAATCCATTTACTATTTATTCCTCCTGTGAGGTGAAATGACTATATTGAAAACCAAATTCAAAATCTGTAATAATGCTGTTACATAGAAAGAAGAAGAAAGGCTCTTTTTAAACCTTTTTAACAGCTTTGTGTATTATTAAGAGATCGGTTTTCTTCCACGTATTGGGTAAATATCTAATACGTCGGCAATTATTAAAAATTTACGTCATAAAACGACAGCTTTCCTAGGTAACTATTTTGTAGCTTGTTGGATTTAAATCACGACCTGGACTTTACTCTATAACTCATTTACAAAAGTTAACTTATTTGAGTTAAAAATGGTCTGAAGGTTTGGCGTGGCTAAGGTTTAGTTTGAATACCAATTAAATTAAATGTTCGATCATATTCAGAAATAAAAAATGTTAAATATTAAATAAAAAATATTTTTTGAGAAGAAATTTTAGCTTATATTTTGTCATTTGATTATCAGGCTTCAAGTGAATTATTTCGTATAAATTATATTTATTTTTTTTTTTTTTTTTTATGTTGACCGAATATCAGTGTTTGAAAATGTGATAACAAATCGACCTCAAAATCTTTTGTGGCTTGGAATGCTTGATTAAAATTTATCCATTGTTACTTATATTATTATCTTGTTTTATATTTTATTTTTATATTCAATCTTTGAAGGAATTATTTTATTTAAAAAAAAAAAAATCCGCGCTCTGTAATCAACATTTCGAAATTGATTCACGTTTTAAAATTATTTCTCTCAAATTGAAGTGAATAATATACAAATTAAAATATGTAAAATCCTAGTATGGTATTCAGGATTTGTAATTTACCGCAATTATAAAATCAATATTTAAGACTATTCTCATAGCTACACTTCTTGTTATTCTTAACTTTTCTGTATAGGCCATTGTTTGGTTGTTCCATCTAGAACCGAACTTCCTAACAAAACTTATTGGGAGGATAGCATATCCTCTTCTGCTTCATCCAAGACGATATTCTTGACTTCAATTTTAGATTTAGACAAGTCTAAGAGTATTTTTTGTTTTATTGCGAAGGTTGTGATGATCATAATTTTTTTTTTGTCCAAGAACGGGATTTGTTTTTTAAGCAAACTAATTTTAGATGTTAGAATTAAAACGTCTAGGAGATGAAAAGGAACGAACTGGCAGGAACCACTGGCTCCCCGGACAAGGCTGACCACTGTTGAGTCATGTTTAAGTGCCTTCCATCTAGAATTCCAAGCAACGAATCGTAGTGGGGAGTTCTGTAGTTCTCATTTCTGAGCCAAGTCCTTGCGGATCCTACAACGAAAAACCAGTTGCTTTAAATAAATCTTAACCAATAACTTATGAAGAAAAATACTTCTTTAAGGGTCTTTTTTGTGTTTTAAAAGGTTTTTATTTGCCATTTGTTGATCACTGGCCTAACCAACTATTCGTTTTGCAATGAATATCTGTAAAAATTCAAATCAAATGAATTTCGATGCTTGGTCCAAGTATATTATAATTAGTTTTTATAATGTATTAGTATTTTTTTTTTAATATAGTACAAACATTTTCATGTATTTTATTTATCCTTTCTTCATTAAATTGTAAAAAAAAATACGGAGTTTGGATGTAGAGATGTTCATGATTATAAAAGTAGGGAACTCCTTTCTAATTTGACATATAACTAATTAATCAATAGTTTATGCTATTAACCAAGTCAGAATTATTATTTAACGGGTTAAAACATATGAACTTTGTCACAGACGTAATCCGTATGAGTTTCGTCATATTAGAGGATGATGATGTCATACCCGAATCATCTCATTGTTCTTGCTATGAGCATTACATAGCATATTTATCAAAAATATTGCCGCATGAGTAATTAATTGGTTTTTGAGTGACGATCACTGCTGACGAAACGAATTCATGTTCAAGAACTAGTTAGCTGCTTGATTTTCAATATCATAGCAACGCTCTTAATCTCATGATCATTTTAAATGTATTTGTTAAGACATCGATATCCCTTCAAATTCAATGAACAATTTTTAATTTTACTTGCTATGTGTACAAGTAGATTGTAGAAAATGGTTATATACTAATTCAAGAGAAACTTCTTTTATATTATTTTATTTTATTTCATCACTTATAGGGACCACTTATTGCTCAAAACTAGCTCATTTTTCCAATGAATCTTGTTTTTCTGATTTATTGTTGTTTTACCTCCTTTCAAGAATGACTTCAATGAAGAATGAATCATCCGGCTGTTTCCTACAACCAGTACTGTTCCTCCTCATCTTAGGTTGAGAAGGTTGTAGCTGGGCTCTCTCAGGATCTTTCAGCAATAAATAAATAGGCAATCTTGTTATCTTTATTTACCAACGTTGCAAACATCTCTCAAGTTAGAGCTTCTCTGGGTCACTCTATATTGGTTTTACCGGCCGGGGTTTTCCACAATCCTCGCCGTATTTTTCCGTAATCATCAGAAGCTTCCCTCTTGTATATTTGTCTATTTTATAACTTCTCTTTGGAGGATGTCGAAAAGCACAGCTAAACTTAGGCATATTCTTGGACAGTGGTTCTCAAACTTTTTTATCCTACCGCCCCTTTTCCAGGAAAAATATTACTTAGCACCACCCTGAAAATCATTTTTAAAAAAATATTAATAGGAAATATATATGCATTAATGTTTCTACCTTTTTCGAAAAATATAACAAAGAAAGGTTTAAATTAGAAACATTAAACTTTGAAATTATGAAACTATTTATTGAACTCAGAATAGAATGTGATACAAAAAAAGTTAAAACATCCGAAATCATCTTAATGAGAAGGGTGAACCTGGTGTGCTGCTACCAATTTAGTCCATATCACATCCCTCGAAGAAGAGTGTCCTAATTGGAGGATTAAAATAAAATCCCATCAAATAACCTTTACCCTTCGTCGTTAACCTTCCGTCTGCCCTACAGTTTTATTTAATAATGTTACTCTTACCCCTGTCCAACAGATCCGCCTATACCTTATTTAATAATGTTACTCTTACCCCTGCCCAACAGATCCGCCTATACCTTATTTAATAATGTTACTCTTACCCCTGTCCAACAGATCCGCCTATACCTTATTTTCACTAGGCTTCATTGTTCACGGTTTTCATCATTTTTAGAAATACAGATGGTGGAGTAGGTTTCACTACTTGCTCTCCTAGGGTTTCTTTTAATTCGTCACTCGTCTTGATTATTCTATTTTACTTACTTCATCATTCTCCTTCCTTTAAAGTTTCGTGGTCTCATCTTATCACTGCCTGCTTTCCCGTAAGAGAAAACCTATCTTGGTTGATGGATTGTGAGTTATATCATTGTTGCTGCCGTTCAATCAAAGAACTTCATAACTGCCATCAAATTTACATAACTATGTGGTGAACCAATGCTCGATATTCTTTTAAATTATTATTAGCACTTTTTATATCTTATATAACTTTAGTTTGTATGTTTTTGAAATTTAGTATTATTATTATTTTTTTTTATTTAATATCTCTATTGAAATTTAAAACTGTACATTATGTAATACATTTAGTAAATTTGATCTTTGTTAAAATGGAGTGTTACAGGCGTGTAGAGAAACTACCCATTGGTAGCACTCTAATGACATTTTACATTAGCATGTCTCGTGGCCATCTTCTTTTCAGGCGCGTCGGAGGATTGTCAGGAATGGAAAAGGTTGCAAGGTTAGAAACTAGGGGGTTTCAGTGGTTAGGGAGTTTATAGTGGAAGGAGTAATATCTGGTTCGGGCTTGATCGTTTACATAGAGAACATTAAGGTCTTTATGTATAATTTTATTTGTGACAAAGTAAGGAGCATTGAGTATTTTATGAAGGATTTTGGATTATAAGGATTGGATACGGGAGGAATTCGAAGGTTTAATGGAGCCCCAAAGCTCAACTCCATATGTCCAGATAGGTCTTATTATAGTTGTGTCGATCAGTCTTTTGTAATGAATTGGAAGTTTAGACCGTTTGTCTAATAAGCTGTAATAGTCGGAATCTACGTGCAGTTTCCTGTGGTTTTAGTCTTGTGTGAGAATTGCAAGTTAGTCATTCGTCCAAATTTAGTCTAAGATAGCAGTACTGTTCTACTGGGGTAAGAGCAATATTATTAAAGTATACTGAAGGGCAATTGGCAGGTGTACGACAAAGAGTGAAGATGATTTGATGGGATTTATTTTTATCCTCCAATTTCTGCACCATTCTTCGAGAGTTGTGATATGGGATTGGAGAGTTTGGGTGCAATCAATGGGTTATTATTAACTGCCAGCACACACGTGTCTTAGGCATACGTGGTGAAGATAGTGTTAGGATTGGTTGGAATGTCAGTTGTAGAGGATTGGACCGAGGATGCTACTGTGAGGAACACCAGAGGACTGAGAATAGAGGGATAATAGGAACCATTGTGGTTTACTTGGTATAATCTATGAATGAGAAAGGAACGAATGATGAGAAAGTATAGAAGAGAGCAGGAGGTAGGAATTTACGGAGTTTGTAAAACAGTCCCGGGTACCAGACTCGATCAAAAGCCTGTTTTTATTATTAAATCTTATACGTCGAAATTCTTAGATGTTATTGAATTATTTTCGCCCGTATTAATAAATGTCTTTTTCATTCTCTATACTCTTTTATTTCCTTGAATTATTGCATTCTACATTCTTTATCATTGTTTTGAACCTTCTTGAGGTGTTTCATTGCTTGTAGCTCAAACCTTCTAATGAACCTAGATTATTTCCAATGGCCTGGTTAACCAAAAGTTCCGGATGACCTAGGCATATGCCTTAAAGAGAGGAGGGTCAACGCTCAAACTAATGGGGAAATTGTTGAGTACTAATTAATGATATTGGAAATATTAATGAGCTATATTTTGAATAACTGGTACGATTATGTTGAATTATAGTATATTTAGAGTTTAGTAGGGAACAGGGAAGTTGCTGCAGCAAGAGAAGAAAGGAAAATAAAATCTAAACTCTTCCAACATTTTCGAATTGAAAATATTTTAATTTTTCAGTTATATTATGAAATATTTCAATTTTATCTACTCTTTAGATTTAAGCTTTTAACTTATCTGTTGATCTTAGACAACAAACATTTTCTTATGTATTCAAACTCAATATGGTATCGATAAAATTACGTTTTTATTATTTATCGATTTAAAAAAGGAGATTTGCCATGAAATTTTCCATTTGCCTAAAATTTCATGAAATTTGCCGTTTTCCTAAATATGTTTTGAAAACTGACTGTTATAAGTAGCGTTTATAAGCTATTTGGAGTATAATAATCTCTTTGAGTTCGTCATACTTCAATTTTCACAATTACAAATTTCTTAGTTTAGATTACAGTGTTTAGATTACTCTCCATTGAGAGTTTTATGGAAAACAAATAAAATACTCCACAATACCTTCTTCTGCCGTCAGCCTCGCTAAGTTTATGTTTGAAACAATCAAAGCACTGGCAGTATCTACTCGATAAAATATTATCGCATTAGATAAAATTCCATCCGTTTCCTTTACATTAATAACTGCAACAGCTCAGAAAGAGTTCGATTCACATTCAAATATGTCTTGATAAGATTTAATATTGTTTATTTATCTCCAGAATAGCTTGTCAAGCATAAAATAATTTAAGGAATCAAGAGAAATTGATATTCAAAATTACAATTCTTGAAGAATATATTTTTACCATGATAATTTTAAGATTATTATATACTTGTGGTGGCATGATTAACGTCTTCAGCGGCAATAGTTGACGTTTGCAAAGATAGTATTTGAAATGGGTTTGCCACTGTCGAAATTATTATTAACATTTCTATATCTTTAGTATATTTCTTTTAAATATATTTTTAATTATAATTCATTTAAAGTTACATTATTTTACATTTGTTTTAGTGGCAAACCCATTTGAAACCTCTCGCCATATGATCAATTACAATGAATTAATTAAAAAAGAACGTGTGTTGTTATCTGAAAATTATAAATGTTTTGTAATATATGAAGTGTAAATATTGTTCTATTGAAGAATAAAGAACGTAATTATCGTTACATTTCTTTTTCTACATATCTTTACATATCTACTCTTTCTACATATCTTTTTCGTTTCACACGAACACGCACTAAATACTTATTAAATTTTGAAGAAAAAAAAAACACTCAGACTAATCCCGAGGGTCTTTAGTTCATACATCTTACTTGGGGGTAACAAACATCTTTTTTTGCACCAACATCGTATTCATAAAATCTTTCGATGTTTTTGGTTATGTATTTTTATTTTCACTTACCTATGTATAGAATATATTGTAAAGGAAAATATTACGATTGTGAAAAATCTCAAAATGGAGAATATTTTCGGATTTGGAGAGAATTTTCGACAAAAATACATGTATGGTCCTGAGTCCCTGAGTCCAAAAAAACTAGTTTGGCAAATTGTCTTTGTGTGCCTGAGAACTATCTGGCTCAAAAACAAAAAGTAGCACGAAAATTAAATTACACATTTAAGTGTAAGTGCCATTTAATAGAATCGATTATTTAATTTTATTCGATTTTATCGAAAGCGACTTAAACTATTTTCATTAAACTCGGCATATTAATGTACAACTAAATGTTCTTTAATAACAACCAGCTCTTATCTTCATTGAAATAGTCTGGCATAACATAAATAACGAATTTGTAAGAAGTTTTCCTCTAAAGTACATTTAATTTTATTATTTTTCAAATAAACAATGTATAAACACTAAATATTAACGAATTTAATGAATAAATAAAGAAGACAAATGAAAAAGAAAAACATCCGATTCTAAAAAAACGAGACCGTCCGATGATTCCCGATTGCATTACGGCTTTATTATATCGTTACTGTTTTATTATTGGCGGGAATAAAATTTATATTTGTTATTCCCATTTCGATAACTTATAAAATACGAATTTTTATAGCAACAGAAGAATTAAAATTGTTTGTTCTTAATTTTCGCCTGCCCTGGTCTATACATTTTTTTTTTTAAAACCACAAAAATAGCAATAACTTCATCATTCAGGTTGTGTGGTGCATGCATCTTACCGGACTTTTAGATTCTAGCGTCTTAGATTGAAATTACAATATTTTGATAAATTATAAAACTTTCCTCATAGGGAATTCCATGAGAGTATAAGGAAAAAAAACAATCGCGCTAATTGTTAAATTATTTTCTCTTATACTGTAAGAGTGTTGTAAAAGAGTTTATTTACATATCTTCCACGACATCATGTCTTATAAGGGAACATCTATTACAATTGTTTTACGTGGGTAATAATTTACAATAAATAAGTTACGATACATTTAATTTTTTGTTTAATTAAATAACTGTGCAGTATATTAAACTTTTTTTTTTTTCGGTTAGCTTTTACAGACCTTGTGAATTTTTGATCGTCCGAACCAGCCTTCTTTACGCCTGCCAGAGTTTTCTGCATGCAGGTCTTTCGCATTTTTGTTGATTCTGTCTATCTATCTGGGTTTTGTGGGTAATAATGAAAAATTAAAATTGGTTATTAAGTCAATTAAATGACATGATAAAGAATAAAATAGTACTACGAGTATGTGTGACATGAGTTAGAATAAGAAAGAAACATGTTTTCACATGTCTGTCATTAAAACCGTTGATGTTTATATAATGATGCATCGATGTTAATTTTTTTTTGTTCTACTAATCATTCGACCGCTGATGGCGCAGCTTTATCGTTTTCGACTCGCGAAAACTTCGTTATATTTATATTTGTTTATACATTCCTAATCTTCTAACCTCTGTCACTAAATATATATTCCTACCCCTCTTGACAATTGCGTGATTGGGTTATAAGGGAACCCTAACCTTGTACATACATTCAGTTTCAAAACTTCATTTAACCAATTTAATTACCATCTGTACATGAATTTACTTTTGTGTAGGTATCTAATAAAATGTAAGGATACCTGAACCAGGAGTATCCTAACCTAAAGTTAATATACCTTGAAAGAAAATCCTGAATTCACTCCTGTTGCTACTTAATCAATTATTTGAAATAATTTTCCACGATATTTTGTGCATGTTTGGTCGCAATGTTTTTGCAACTTAATTTGTACTCTGAACTTGTAATTTGTACACTATTGTATTCATGAGGAATCCTTAAGGTTTTCAGAATGTATTAAATTTTATTTAGTGTCAATTCCTTTTAATATTTATATTGATAAATGCCTATATAATATTTATTAATATGACATATTACTGTTTACTATGACAGTTACTAATGTTTGTACACTTTTTTCAAGCTATTTTCAATTTTCGCACATAAGAGCCTTCATTAAGGAATAATGATTCATTGCTAATCTTCTTTGCTAGAAACAGACAGATGAGATCAGAAAGAAGCTTTCTATGCTAAAAGTCGCTTTATTGAATTTTCCAGTTATAACATTTTTAAAAGGAAGTCCTCTAATTAGGGAATTGCTTTAAATTAGACTATAGCATATAAATGTACATACTAAACTAATTAGTTTGAATCGTTTATTAATATTCGCTCTTAAATGTTTACCCTTAGGCCTCTGTCGTGATTTGAAATACATAACATACAGAGACATCGTTATACTGGAGGAAGTTATCAACTCCGAATTTAAAAAGATAGAAAATCTGAGAATTTACTTCAGACTGAAAGTCTTGGTAAGATAGTTCCCTCAGATACTAAAATTTAAAACGAATAAGGGTTTCTACCCGTCTATATTTCCTGGAACAGTCCCGTTTTTTCCTCATTGCCACGTGACGTTATGGGATGCGATTGGTCCAGTATTACGATAATTTTGGTTTTCCCCTAAAAGATTTTTTTATAATAGTGGCTAAGTTACATACTGGATTTGAGAAATTTTGAGACCTGCATTGCATACAAGATGATTTGTTACCATATACAATTTTTACAGTCTTAATGCTTTGTTAGATATTTTCTTAATTTTCTTCAAAATTTAAAAGAGTTGGGAATATTAAATATTTGAATTATAAATATTGACAAATTAAATATTTCATTATGGTTGACAAGTTCTGTCAAATTTGTCGTGAAATCTTTCGTTCCTCATCCTCCAATAAATTTTGTCCCTGATAGGAATCATGGTTGCTTGTTTTCCTATTGTTTCATTGTATTCTGTTTTATGACTCATCTCCAGTTTGTCAGATATAGTTAGGGGCATTTCTTATTCTATAGGCGACCCTTCAACTCCAAAGATAAGATAGTATGTATTCACTACGCATTCCTCATTTATGACTTTTCGCAATGGAATCCCATTGCACGATTTTAAGAAATATTTGTTGTTTTATTTTTTAATATTGTGAAATAAAAGAAATAAAATCACAAATAGTTTAATGAAGTGTAAATAATGAGAGGAAGATGGGGCTGCGGTCGGTGAATAATACAAATAAGAAAAAAGTTATTCATCAGTACCAACGTTTTTAGCCAGAATATCAGGGGCTAAGAATAAAAAATAAGATAATAACCATAATGAATAAAAGGAAATACACAATACCTAGAAGCATAATAAGATAACAGATAATTTAGGTACATGAAATATTGATTTATAGTATAATAACACAAGGAAATTGAAACTGTATGGAAGCATAGTAATATTAAAATTAAGAATGAAAGAATTAAAACAAAGAAAAATAGGCTGATTAATAAAAATAAAGATAATGATGTGAAAATAATTCAAGTAAATTCGTATACAATTGAAAATTATTTAAAATTGAAGTAATTTAAAAATTATAAAAAAATCCAAAAAACAACTTATATATGATTAATTAATTTGTCCCAGTCTCACTTATTAGTGGGAAAAAGGTGAATTTCAAAATACGTTGGAGAACTCCGTTAGTGTAAATGCTTGTAGACGACGTATGAACTAAAATATAAAGACTACTATAACTAGAGACTAACTAAACTAACTGCAATAAGAGATAAGATCTAAGTGAAAATAAATATTAAAAATAAGTAGATTTTAAATAAATTAATGGAATAAGAACTGATCAATGATTTAACGAATAGTTTTGTGAAGCGAATCGGTTAACAGATGCAAAGGTTGGTACTATGCAAAGTAAGGCACAACATGTTTTAATTGGCATTGTAGGAAAATAACAATAATAAAGTAAGGAGTTGAAAAAAAAAAAATTTGAATAAAAATTGTTATATAAGTTTAACATCATATGGATTATTGTGATTGAGTACTTTGCCGAGTTAAACTGAGGGAGAATTGATCCAATAATTTTCTCTCTATATCATTAACAAACTGATCCATAACTAATTCACTCCTCTCTTTTACTAGATCACTACCATATATCCTTTTCTTTCAGATAACGTCCACAAATTTGTATGTTCCTCTATTAACAAACTTCAACAGGCTATCTTAAGTTACAATGGTCTACTTCTATTTGGCAATGGATCGGAAGCCAATAAAAACCTTTTTAATATGTACGTATAATATTTTTCAAACGCTTTCCAAAGCTTGTACCAGTCACTTAATTCACCAAACTCCTTTCACGGTCTTCCTCGTTTCTTTGTAATTCTGAATGTTAAATTTATTCAAATTGTGAAGCTACATTTATTTATTTTTTTGTATAATTAGTACATGTCTGTTTTTGCTTGAAATCGGACTTAAAATGACTTATTGTATGTTTCAATTTGTCTGGGCGTGTAATCTACTTTAAAAACCTTTTTATCCAAAAATTGGAGGAAGATAGTCCGGGTGGCGGTCAATAAAGGTATCAAAATAGTAAAAGAAAACCATTTATTGTTAACCAACGTTTTGCCCCACATTGCAAAGCACAACTGGTTGTACTACCATCAGACAGCCCTGACGAAGCTCTCCCAAGTGGGTCGAAACGTTGGTTTACAATAAATGGTTTTCTTTTACTATTTTGATACCTTTATTATAGTCAACTATCTTCTTCAAATATGAATAAGCAAAAATAAAATTGTTTTGTCTAAAGTCTTATTTCGTTTCAAAAATAACTTTTTTTTAAACTA
>NW_027108835.1:101745-103924 GCF_000696795.3 Halyomorpha halys | reverse complement strand
TATCTGGTTCTGGCCAAATCGGCAACATAGGGTACATTGAGGTCCTGATGGATGATTTGATTTGTGACAAAGTAAGGAGCATTAAGGATTTTACGAAGGATTTTGGACTGTAAGGATTGGATTCGAGAGGAATTAGATGGTTTAGTGGAGCCCCATAGCTCAACCCCGTATGTCCAGATAGGCCTTATAGCAGCCATGTAGATCAGTCTTTTGTAATGGATTGGAAGTTTGGACCCTTTGTCTAGTAAATGTTGTAATAGTCGAAATCGACGAGCAGTTTCCTGTCTTTTCAGTCTTGTATGAGGATTCCATGTCAGTCGTTTGTCCAGATTTAGTCCTAAGTAACGGATCTGTTCAACAGAAATAATTGGGGTATTATTAAAAGATACCGCGGGGCAAGACGAATGTTTACAACGCAGGGTAAATGTGATTTGGTGGGATTTATTGGAATTTATTTTAATCCTCCAGTTTTGGCACCATTCTTCGAGGGTGGTGATATGGGATTGGAGGGATTGGGTACAATGAAAGGATCATTATTCACTGACAATAGGCATGTGTCATCGGCTCGTATATCTTGAAACTCAGTTTTATTGCACATTTATGTATAGCATAAAATGATCTCCCATTTTCAATCATTTTTGTGAAAGAGTGATCACTACGCCAGTGAATAAGTGGTATCTGTATTTCTTTAAGTTAAGATTAAGATAAAACAAGATAATTTCTATCTTTTCTAATACTGGTCAGATTTAAATGATGTTTGTTTTGTATAGAATTAAACTATGTTTTAAGTGAATAGTTATAATGTTCCAAGAGTTGTATAGTTTTCAAGTGATTAAAAAACCACAATTTTTTTTAGATATTAATAATATTTTTGATACCATTTAAAAGATACATTAAATACAAAAATACTAGTGCATTTTTGTGAACATTATTCCTTATAAATATTCCTGAGTGCATCTTTTCAAAGTCAGTTTTTATTTATTTCAATCAAAAGGGACTGAGCATTATTCATACGGCAATTGGTATCTATCTTATCTACTGTGTCTCTTTGCAACAAGCAAATACTCTTCTATGTAACGGTTCACTAATTTTTTAGAGTTGTTAATCCGTATATTTTGTATTTCATTAGTTAACTCAGTATTTTCATAACTGCCTAGATTTTGGATGTCTGTCTGCTTAACCTGAAATGTAATCCTTGGAGTTTGATGTTTCTAGATTTTTTGCTTGATAATTCCGACATTTCTGTCCTTATCTCAATAATGTTTCATAAGAATCGTTGTGCCCATCGTTGTTAAGCCTGTTATTTATTTTTACGCTGGTTAATTAAAAAAACGTAATTAACAAGTTCGTAGAAGTGACTAGCGTTAGTAATAAAGTATAATTGAAGAAGAAACCATCCAATAAGGAAACGAAAGTGGGTGTTATCTTCCGGGGTGTTCCTCATCTGAAGGATGACAAATCAAAATTTTGTGAATATTTTATGTTCTGATGCAAATGCTAGAGGAATTGTTGTGTGATGACACTTTTCTGTAAGCATCAAAACGTTCAGGTGTTTGTGTGAAAGAAGATTGTTATTTTTATGTATGATTCTTCCTTAATTTTATTTATAACGAGCTGTGAATACTTGATCGTAGATTAATATGAGGAGATGGTCGGGGGTGCGATCAGCAAATATACACCGATAAGCAAAACTTATTTATCTGTGCCACAGGCCTTCATTAGGGCTTAAAAAATAAAACGAAATAACTTTAATCCAGAGAAACATAACAATAAAAAAAAAAAAAAAACAAACTTTGAAATACACATAATAATAAATTAAGTAGATTGCAGTTAATATCTTATTTATTATATATTTTATCTTCTGTTGGTATCAATCAACAACTATTTATTTAATTTATTGTTCTGTGTATTTCCAAGTTTGTTTATGATTATTTTTATGTTTTTCTCTGAATAAAGTTCGTTATCTCGTCTTTTTCACCCCTGATGAAGACTTGAAATTCAGATCGAAACGTCGACACACAGAACACAACAAATGTTTAGTTTATTTGTGTATCTCTGCTGACTGCACTCCCGTCCATCTTCTCATTTTAATATCATTTGCTTGAGTGTCCCTACTTTAGGATCTACTTACTTTAATAATTTGCGTGAGTGTCCCTACTTTAGGATCTACTTACTTTAA
>NW_027108835.1:95295-101295 GCF_000696795.3 Halyomorpha halys | reverse complement strand
TACTTACTTTAATAATTTGCGTGAGTGTCCCTACTTTAGGATCTACTTACTTTAATAATTTGCATGAGTGTCCCTACTTTAGGATATACTTACTTTAATAATTTGCATGAGTGTCCCTACTTTAGGATATACTTACTTTAATAATTTGCGTGAGTGTCCCTACTTTAGGATCTACTTACTTTAATAATTTACAACCGGTCCAACCGCTGCGTTAGTTAAATTTCCATAAATAAAAAACATTAAAATATTTACTTTTAAATTATTATTGGGACAACAGATAGGCAGTATAAAGTATTTCAACAATTTTACAATCTATAACAAATTAATTGTATTTTTTACCGATAAAAATATCATAGTATCATGCAAGGATAAAAAAAAAAATAAAAACGACTGCTCAAAATAAGACAATAATTACAAACTATTAAGGAGATGGTCAGGATTGTGGTCAAATAGAACAAAAAATAGTTTTCAACTATTTATTATCCAATGTTTTGCCCCACTTTGTTGGGCATCATCAGGGCAAGTCAAACTTAAACAGACTTGGTCTGTCTAGTTATCATCTTGAACAGTCTTGATGAAGCCATACAAAGTGGGATGGATAATAAATAGTTGAAAACTATTTTTTGTTCTTTTTGACCGCAGCCTTGACCATATTCATATTTTAAATTATACTATCACCTATTTATATATATAATAATTACAAACTATTTACTATTCATCTTAATTTCTAATAATATCCCAACCAATCCTTCATCTGAAAGAAGTAATCTGGCCGATTATGTATTAAACCTACTTTACCTGGTTGTGAAGAATTGAATTCAGAGATGGGCAAAAATTAGCCATGGACGACACTAATGTCTAAAATTACCATGGAAACGACTCTTATTCATGAATGAACCATTGATAAATAAATATCGCACCTATGGAAATGTTATTAGTTTCAACTATAGCTATTGTTTGCTATAGTTGAAACTAATAACACTGATTGAATTAGGATTTTCAGACATTCAAATCCGTGGAACCCTTACTCCAATTTGTTTGTAAAAGTAAAAGTAGTGCTTATAAAAGTAGCGTTTCTTGCGATTTTGTTTATAAATTAAATTTTGAAAACTACTTTAGTATATCCTCTCTGTCACAATGGGTAATATATTTTTTAGTATCCACCTGATGTGTTTTTATTAGGATTGAAGTTTTTATAAATAAACAGATAAACGAAGAAATTATCTGAATTTAAATCAATTCATGGTTTGGAAAAAGGCACTAATTAAAGTATTTTTATATCTTTTTTTTGTACCCTTGTGTACTATGCCTATATAATAAAACCAGGTTATACTTATCTGTAACATATTGGTTTATGTATCTAAAAATAATAGTTGCAATGACCGAAACATAGAATAAAGTATTAATTAAAATTTATGTAACAACAAATGAAAGCAATAAAGTTTATGTGAATATTTAATTATAATTAAATACTATAATTGATATAAAATTATTGCATTGTGTTAATTTAATCTATATCTATTTGCTCAAATTTATAAATAGCAAACCATTACCGGATAAGCTTATTATTTATTTAAGCGTATTAATTTTTTTTTTGTCCTAAATATTATTAATAAATTGCTGTAATATATAATACAGCTATTTATTAATAATATTTTACCATTTTAAACTTATTTGTTTGAACTATAGGGCTTACAATAGATTTAAAAATGAGTAAAAAATAAAGAGTAGCACATAAATTCTTTATTTATTCTGTAATTTTTTTGTCTGGAAATACATTATGTATATTATGCACACATACATTTAAAACCTACATTATGGGATATTATATATTGGCACGTCAACTTTTTAACTTAGCAGGGCTTAGAATTTAGCTTGAATTCTTAAAATATTTTTTTCTTTCGCTCAGTAGAAGTTTGTTGTACTTTGATTGTTTTGTAATATATGATATTTGAGATAGGTTTTAAGACGTCTGTGTTACAGTGTTGAATCGCTTAAATAAAAAATACAGTATTTATAATTGACAAATAAATGTCATGTAAAACTAAGCACTCAAGTTTTCCATTTTAGTATGTTGTTGTTATTTACGTTTCTGCGTAATATTTGACTAACTAATAATTATTTTTTCATCTACTTGTTATAATGATCAATTCATTTTTAGTCGATTGGCATATTAAAATTTCGTTCTGTACGAAAAGTGTCTTATCTGATTTTTCTTGGTTAGGTTCATGGATGTCTCCAAAATATCATTGTTACTTAGGGCATGATCGAGAGGATCTTTTTGAAACAAAAGTAACAAAGATTTGAATACAAAAACTGAATTCTTATTTAGTTATTTTACAATAGTTATGTTGTGTTCTCTGTGTAAGGTAGGTATATGAAAAACTAACACACTTTCTTCACGTAAGTCTTTTGAATATTTAATTTCATTTCGACATGCTGTGGAATCATCAATCATAATAACTGATAGCAAAAATATCAAACAATATTTTTTTTTCTACCTTACTGTATTAATATTTTATTTACTGATATTTACAACTGTATTTAAAGTATATACAAGTAAATTTGATGTGAGTTATACAATTGCATGATACAGACATCTGGAGAATCTACCCATTGATAGAACTCCAATAACTTTTGTAAGGAGAGAAGATCTCGAGGCCATCTTTTTTACAGGAGCCTTGGAGGATTATCGCGTAATGAAGAGGAAGCCAGGTTAGAAACAAGCGGGTTTAGGTAGATAAAAAGTTTATGATGGAAGGATTGTTATCTGGTTCTGGAAACACATGGTTATACATATACCTTGAGGTCCTGAGGTATTAAATTCTAAAATCAAATAGTATATGCGGTTTGTCCTGTATGAATGGCTTCAGCCATAGGCAAAGATCCTTCTTCTATTTAGTAAGTTCAAAGATAAAGGATATTATTGCTCTGTTCACAAGATGTGCTCAAGGCAATTAAAACAATTATGTTCATAAATCTTCCCAGAAAGCATTTTCTTAATCGGTGTAATTATGACGCACAATAGTAGCATTATCCTTTATAAATAATTTTGCAGGAAACACTGCCTGTTCTACACCATTCCAGTCACACTACTCATATCATTAAGCCATTTTTTTATATAAATAGTTTACCTGAGTTTTCGCAGAATTCTTCTGTGCATTTTTTTCTCTTCTTCTACACTCTGACTGGCTATTTTTAGCGTAAAGGACAATTATCCTACAGTTTATCAACGCATTTTAGCTAGAGTGTGAAAGTCGAGATTCATTCTGTGGTTCTTTTACGAAATAAATTTTAACCCGCCCGGAACCGGTGTTACTTCTGACACGAGGTTGCAATGTGACTCCATAACAGTCTCAGCCACGTTGGTTTAATTTTTTCTCTACATTCGCCAAGTATTCGACGACCACTTAAGTGCTGATTTTACTAGATGGTTCTAATTTGGATTATGAAATTGTATATTATTCTTTGCAAAGGTGAACTAATAGAAATGATGGACGAATTCACTTACCTATATACTGGCCCAGGTAATGTTATTTGCGGATTACATTGTCCTAATAGCAGATAATAAAAAGAACCTACAACAAGCTGTAACTGAATGGGAAGCTGAGCTATAAAGAAAGGGAATGACCACCAATGTCAGAAAAAGCAAGATAATGCATATAGGCCGGGAACAGGAAAACATTGAAATACTTTGCAAAGGTGAACCAATAGAAATTGTGGACGAGTGCACTTACCTAGGAACAGTGATCAGCAGGAATGAAAATGTAGACCAAGAAAAATCAATAGGATAAGGACCAATCCAATATACTACCATACCACCACTGCAACACAGTTATAGGAAAGAGGGAGGTAGAGATGAAAAGGCTAAATATCTACCTACCCTCCTTTACGAAAGTGAAAGCTGGGTACCTCTGGATAAGCACCTAAGCAGAGTTACTGCAATGGAAATGAGATACCTTGGGAGAGCGGTTAGTCGAACTAGGGGGAATCGCATAAGAAATGAGAGGACACGAGAGGATGTTGGAAAAGTCCCTATAAAGGATACCATTAAAAAGAGACCAGTCAGATGGTTTGGATCTCTGTCGGATAAGTGAAGATATGGATCCAAGAAAATACTTTGAGCCCAGACAGGAAAACACCCAAGAGGGAAACCCAGAATACAATGGAAGGACTACATCTCCAAAGTGGGAGAGAGAAAAGGGAAAAACTGGGATACCATGGGGTGCTGGCTCAGGATCGAGAGGCTTGGTTTGCCTGGACAGAGGAACCTCCACGCTGAAAGGCATTAAGGAGGAAGGCACTTTAACTCATTTTTGGAGAGTCCAATTAATGGTTGTTTTATTAGAAAGAGGTTTGATAAAATGATTATATATAAAATTTTTTTGGGAAAAAAACAATCCAATTAATGGTTGTTTTATTAGAAAAAGTCGTAATAAAATTATAAGTAGATAAAAACAAAATTTGATATCTTCGTAAGTTGGTCTTTGGTCGTAAGTGAGCTTTGCCGCATTTGTAAATAAATTTGTTTGCAGTTTTTTAAATGCTATTAACTACTATAACCGTGTATTTTTCCAGCAACGTCTTTATCCTGGAATGTTCATCGTATATGTTTGTTGTGTTGAGGTCGAGACATAAGTCCCCATAAATAGGAATAACTTTATACACAGGGTAAATTTGATTTTGGTCAGGAAAAAAATCAGTAAATATTAATTATACAGAAAAAATGGATAAAATTAAAAATATTATTCCTGATATTTTAGAAAAACTGAGGAGAAATATGGCAATAACGATAAAAACAACAGGTAACAACTTGAAAAAGAAAGGAAACGAATTTACAAAAAACAACAACATATGTTAAGTTAATACCCGGCGAAGTTAATGCAGAAGTGATCAAAAAGTTAAGTGCAATGTTTCTCCACCAACAGTGCTCGTGGTCCCCTTTCAATAGCACAATTAATCAAAGACAGTGCCCATTTTTTAAAATTTTTACTATTGGATTGGAAAAAATAGTGATGGTAATACTTAACAACAATGGTCGATCGTTTTCTTATTGTTTATAATTCAGGTCACGCCCACCCGCCACGTTGGAGTTCTACTTAGGAACTAGAACCAATATTTGAATTCCTTTTAGGCGCATAGGTATAATCAATTAAAAAATTATTATAGCCATTGCATACTCCTGCGCAAGAGAAGAAGATGCACTATTTAGTGGAAGGCACGTGGTAGCGAGATGTAGTGTTTCCCCACCACAGGGGCCTAGCAAGCTATTCATGCCCCAACGCTGAATGACTCAGAGCGTCTCAAGGTCCCCCGACTGGTTCCCCTTCACAAGGATACACAACCATTCCTCTGCTTCATCTTACTCCGGCATGCCGCTGTCCCCGCTCAGCTCAGGTAAAGAATCATAGCACCCAAAGGAAAATGTAAACAAAAACATTTGTCTGGGCTTAAAAAAAAATATACTCATTAACTCTTATTTTTCTGTTGATCATTTTTAAAATTTAGAAAACTAAGTTATTATAAATACTAATATTTACTTTTAAAATAATTCTTCTACGACTCAACAAATAATATCATATCATTATTCTACAAATATCTACTTTTTTCAACAAGGTTTGGATTTCTAAAGGAATTTACTTCATTTATTAACTAGACTGAGATTTAATTTTTAACTAGATAAACATTAAATCTCCGTTACAAAAATACAATAGAGGTAGATGGTTGTAAAAATAAAAATTAAAGGTCAGATTATGTTTTAGCACTAAAATCCTCGTGAATAGAAATAGAAAACAGAATGTTTTCATTAAAACCTAAACATATTTTGCCTCCAATGACATGTTTAAATTTTAGCTTATGTGATTTGAAATTTAAAAAATGTGAGAAATCAGAAAATTTATTTTATAGCAGAGAGAATAAGAAAAATGAAATCTAAAAAAAAAACAAATTAAGAATTGTATTTTTTTCTTTACCCTGCCATATCAACACTACGGAAAGAGA
>NW_027108835.1:41022-95245 GCF_000696795.3 Halyomorpha halys | reverse complement strand
TATATATATATTTCCATACTTTTAAACTTTAGGTGCTGTTCAAGGCAACTATGGTTCACCCTAATTGGTAAAATTTCGGAATTCTTTTACCTCCCCCCAAAAAAATGTTTTCGAGGAATCTTAGGTAAACAATTACAGAGTGCAACTTGAAGGCCATAAATAAAATATTTTGGATTTTTTATAAGTTCACTTATTTTTTTAACGTTGTCAATCATTTCCGAAATCTTTAAATAAGATATCTGAAGACTAGGGACCCTTTGCTAAGAAAAATCTTTTAAATACACTGGCGGAAATGTATACTAACTTATTTGCTTCAATGTTACTGGGGTGTTTTTTTTTTTTAAATTTCAATATTTTGCAAAACGTTCTTAGATATTCGAGATATAGCTTTTTAAAAAGCAAAATTTCTTAAAAATCTAATGAAAGATTAGTAGTTAGTTAATTTATTTTGAGAAATCTTTATCTCAGGAATTATGTGATGCAGATGTCTATTAGCACTCGAATTAAAGCTAGTTTAATGAAATATAAAGAAGTTTATGACCATTACCTTCGTAGGAATAGTAGTTTTCATGATATTTGCTAAAATAAATTGATTTATAGTTGCTCGGACAATAAATTCGATTAATGAAAAACTTTATTTTAGAAACCGTTGGACGTAACGATGTCTGCCAGCGCTCAAATTAAAGCTAGTTAAATTTACTACAAAATAGTTAATCATGTTTATCTTTGTAGGAGTAGTAGTTTTTATGATATTTGACAAAATAAACTCACAAAATGTTAATGTCTAGTTGTTCGTATAAAATGTTGGATTTTTGAAAAAATATATCTCTAGATCCATAAGACGCACATATGTCTGCCAATACTCAAAATAAAGGAAATTTAACTTACTATAAAGTAGTTTATGACACTTATCATCGTAGGGGTAGTAGTTTTATGATATTCACATATGAATATAAATTTGGCAAATGAAAATTTGTCCGACCAACTATAAATCAATTTATTTTAGCAAATTTCATGTAAACTATTACTCCTACGAAGATAATCATAGTAAACTACTTTATAGCTCATTAAACTAGCTTTAATGTGAGTGCTAATAGACATCTGTTCGTCAAATGTTTTTTGAGATATAAATTTTTCAAAATAAATTCACTAACTACTGATCTTTCAGTACGTTTTTAGAAGGTTTTTAGAAAGCTATATCTCGAAAACTATTTAACGTAAATAACTCTATTACGGCTCATATTTTAGCAAATTTACTCTTTTTTAAATGACGTTCTCTTGGTTTTCTTATGTTGTTCTTACTTTTTAAGATATAGAGCTCCGAATGAAAAATTAGTTTTTTTTATTGCTTTGAAACAGCCGCCATTTTGTATTCCCCCTACCTTTATTTGGCATTCATCAATTTTGACTATTAATTGTACATAGTTTTCATTAAAGTAATAAAAAATTGGGGTGAGATAACTGCCTTTTTGCTCCTCTTGGGCTCTTGTACTACAAGACTTTTATTAGTAACAACATAATCTAAAATTAGTCACAGAAATTAAATACGACAAAAATGAATGATATATTAATTTTATTTTTATTTTTTACTTATTTATACTAAAGAAAAAAGGTTAAACATTAGTAAATTTTAATACAGTAAGTGTACAGAAGAGAAAACCTATTCGTTTTTCGTGTTATTATTTTTCAGACCTATGTTCGAATCAATACTAAGCAAAATTTTAAATCACATGTTTTCCATTTTCTTTCCTAAAAAAAAAGAATATCAACGGAAGATCAATTTATAATTTACAACTAATACAAATGATCCGTGATATAATTTATAATGATATAAATCATATAACTAATATAAATCTTCTGTTGATGTTCTTTTTTTTTTTTTTTTAAAGGAAAATAAGTGATGTATTATTATTCTCTTCCAGGAATTATTTTCTTCTCTGCTTGCTAAATCACACTTATTACGTATATTCTTTTAATAGAAATTAGTATTTATTTTCATTCTCGGAATCTTAGATTAAAATCTTGATTGTTGTTTATTTGATAACTAAGATCAACGTCTTTCTGTACTTAGTTATCTAGCTACGACGGGTTATCTTACAGGATGCCAGACAATTCTAGCTCAGTGAAACATTGAGATTTATTTCTTAGATCCACAAAAAAATAAAATTCAATCCTTTTACTGTCTGTATGTAACCGTTTTCGTGCAGTATAGAAAATTTCCAGCTTATTTATTATTTTCATTCTATCCTATTGTGATAATTTACTGTTATTTAATTTATTGGCAGTTTCATGTAATTAGTGAACGAACGAGATTGTTGGATTATTGATGTTTCTCTAGGGTTCCATTTTTTGGATACGAGTGAGGAGTCATTCCTGAGGAGCAGTTTTATTCACTAAACAAAAATACATGATTTATTTACTTATTCAGTAAAAAAACAGACTTCAGTTCAATATTAGCCCCACTTTAATAAATTTAATGACAATATAGATAATTTATAATCTTAAATACTTTCTTGAGTTAATGTTGTTTAAATAAATAATTAAAATTTTATCCATTATAGCCTCAAAACATTTTCTTTTCTTTACAAGTCCGACGTTTCGGATAACGCAACATATTAATAACTTTTTAAGAATAAACTTCTCCGATGACTTGATGTCTCATAATAGACTTTCAACTCTCCAATTGCTAAAAACAGCTCTTATTTAGAAATAATTACGTTATGTAATTTTAATTACTGTTCTTTTATGCAGTAAATAACATTTCTTATATAAGTGAATGTTTTCCTGACGTACGGCGGCACTAAAAACAAGGTTTTAGGGATTCCCATTTCGTTTTATTCTTGGAATTAACTGTTGACATTTCCTTATGCAATAGTGTAATATTAGGACAGCTTTAAATTCAAACTGATTTCGTTTCTATTAAATAATTTATCATAAATTCCAAACTGTTTTAACGGTTTGACGACCTCTTGAAGCTGGACTATCAGGGTGGTCCTCTTTCATGGTCTTTGTTTATTCCCCACAGTTCTTCATGATGCTACCAATTAGTCATTAATACGTTTTGATAATAAAAAAGTCAATAAAGGGTATTTATTTAATTTTTGAGTATAATAAAACTAAAATCATTTATTGGAAGATTATTGATTGACCGTGTGTAAAGATGAAAGGAATATGGTCCGGGTGCGGTCAAACTTAATAACGAAAGTTTTTATATTAAATCATTTATCTATGTTTAATCTCAATATAATTTATGGCCATATAAAAAAAAATCTCGAAATATATTAGATATTAGATAGTTGTTGAATTGAAAAAGTTCTAATTTCATTTTGCTAATCCTGGGGTGTGTGACTAGATCTGACCTGCGGCTTCACATATGCATCATTATTAACATCTGCTGCTAATTTACCCACTATTGTAAAATTTGTGTTCAAAGTATTTCATTGTAAAAAAAAAGCAATTACTGGCTGTGTCAGACATGATTTTTTTTTTAACTTCTTTTAACAAAACCTCTTTGAAAACGATGTTAAAAGTGAAAAGTCATCATTGTTTACTATCCTTGTGTATGTGTCTTTTAACATAAATAAAATAAAATCATTCAGTACATGTGATGAGAAGCATTGATTTAATTTGTCAAGCGTAATAAGTTGACATAATTAATAATGGCCTGATTTCGATCTTTTTTTTTTTTTAGGGAATTACTATTCAAATGGCTATTAAAATTATAATATTCACCTTAAAATGCTGATATTCATTTTGAATTTTCAAATGATTTTTTCCTTTCTTCATAACTCATCGATTTTTTCTTTGGATGCCCAATTCGGTGCACGGACATAGGGTGCTGAAACCCTACAAAACAATGAAAGAAACAAAGGAATAGGAAATATATATATTAGAGCCTTGGTATAGTTGTTTCAAAACACTTCATATTTTTCCGCTGTCTTCATAAATTGTCGAAATATGACCAAATACATTTTATAGTCGGCCGTTATTGTGAAATACACTTTGAAGATAATCTTCAAAATGGCACTTATTCATGGGCGTTCAGACAAAACACCTTTCATAAATAATATATAATGATAGTTATGTTTTATATTATATTCCTTACTAAAAATGGGACTTTATAACGAAAGTTTTTATAATAAAGTAATGTTTATATCAATGCTGGTTAGAATTAAATTTATACTGATTGAATTATTTTTTAATTGTTTTAGAATAGCTTTTATATTACAAAAAATTCTCAATTTTTTACTATTACAAACTAGAAATAATGTTAAAATTCTTCTTTTTGAATTTCTATTATAAGTATGGTTTGGTTCCTTAAAATCATTAGGATATATTCTAATCCATAGGCTCTGATTTGTAAAAAAATCATTTTCCTGCTAAAACATCACAAAGATTGTGAAATAAATAAACCCAAGACTTTAAACCTCTTATCTAATTTTATTAAAGTTAAATGAAAATCAAATCATTCGTTTCGGAGAAAAGAGAGGTCAAACTCCTGTAATAATATAATTATGTTTATGCATGGGCATTTGATATTTATCTGATAAATGCGAACTAATTCGATCCTATTGTGTTTCTTTTTTTAACTTGTTATATAACTTTTATAATTGCCGCTAGGTATGAAATTGCGTAGTAAAATGCAGACTGTATTATTAGCAAAACAAAAACAGTCTGCGTCACACATCAAGAGGGATTTTTAAGATTTGGCTTGCTAAAGTCAGTTAATTATTTCATCTTTGGTGTATATCCAAAGTTATATCACTTCTTAGGCCTTTCTGTAATGTTATGTTCACGATTCTTAATAAGTTTAATTAATATTTAATAAAGTATCCTATTTCCTCATCTTCCGTTTGAAATATCCTGGAAATATAATTAATTAAAATATATAAATTAATAACAAACTTGGGCAGATTGAAATATGAATAACCTCGTTCTATGGGCTACTGTTTTCTCGTTGGTCTGGTAGATGGAAGAAGGGTCCACGCTCAATTATGGAATTCTTCTTGTTATCTAACCAGGTAGCTATTCAGCTTCTGGGTCGTCGACTGATCTGCTATGCTAGTCTTACCTGTAACCCCTGTGTAGGTAGGATAGAGCCCGTGATCAATTAAGAAATCAGGAATATAGTTCAAACACTAGTGAGAGGAGTTCCTCTAATATTTTGAAAATTATATTATATCTGAAAATTATGGAAATTTTAGAACCAAGTTTAAACTGCGAAAATTGTGGTAAAACATTACCCAAGTAGGTTATTATATTCCTATCATCATCATTTTGCCAGAAATGTTAATGAAATGGGCTCTGATATGTTGGACAATTTTGTAGAAATTGTGGAAAAAGTTTTGATTTCCCCACTCCGAACACGTTGTAGAAACTACTACCAAAGCAACCCCAATAATAAAATCTGTTTTAGATTCAATTTCAGACCTCATCGTTTAGTAATATGTTTTGGAAATTTAAACTAGCAATTAAAATTAATTTTTAGTTTTTATAGCCAAAATCCTTCGTAAAATCCTAAATGCTCTCTACTTTGTCATAAATAAAATCATCCACCAAGACCTTAATATTCCATTTGTAACCTATCAAGTCCGAACCAGATATCAATCCTTCTGTTACAAACTCCCTAACCACTCGAACCCATTAGTTTCTAATCTTGCTTCCTCTTTTATTCCGGACAATCCTCCGAGACGTCTGAAAATAAGATGGCCTCGAGACCTTATATTGTAAAAATGTTTTTAGAGTGCTACCATTGGGTAGTTTCTCTACATGCTTGTACCATACCATTATGATTTTCTCAAATTTACTTGATGTATTTATGTACAGTTGTAAATATCAATAAATAAATTTAAAAAAAAAAGGTTTCTTTCGTATAGTTTACCTGCCTCATAATTTTATTATACTTAAAAACGACAAACAACCATTGATGTTTTTGAGCAAAGGAAGATCACAGAGGGAGAACACAAGGGAATCGACAACCCAGGTCCCTCACACTAAGGGAGCCTCGGTTTTTAAAAAAATTGTAAAAATTCCTAAAATTTGTCTAATTCCTAGTTTTAGGGAACCCTTGGAATTCCATATTTACTAGGAAGGTATTCCAAGGCCTCTGGTATTCCCCGCCTCGACCAATGATAGCCCCACAAAATCGTACACTCCTGCTCCCTCGCCCAGAGCCCAATACTCGTTTTTAAATTAGCCATGCTTCATCTAAAACCAGCGATGTTTTAAGATTGATGCTTGTTTAACACTGGTTTATTTTTAGATTCTAGAATTCGAGATTTGGAATGATAATGTTTTGAGAAATTTGTCTAATTTCACGAGAAAATAAGAAAGAAAGAAAACCGGAAAAAAAAGAAATTTTTATTTTTGAAGTTTGATTATATTAATTTCTATAAATTTTAGAGGTTAAAAAACTTTCAAAGATGAATATACTCTAGTCTATATTTTTCTTCATTGTTGTACAACGTTTTGGGACTATTGTCCCACATTCATGCACCTTTACAATCTTGTCATATTTTCAATAGTGAAATTAAAAATATGACAAAATTGTAAAGGTGCATGAGTATGGGACAATAGTCCAGAAACGTTGTACAACAATGGAGACAAATATTAAATAGATTATATTCATCTTTGGAAGTTTTTTAATCACAAAAAGTTTGAGAGATATTTTTATGTTTTTTCTTACTTCACAATATTTATGAATGATAAGTTCATTCAGGGCTCAATGCAAGAACATATCAGGCTACAAGATGTAAATTTGCAGTAGTAAACCTTCCAAAAACTCTTCGATTCATATTAAACTTTTGTATAGTTAATATTCCATAATATTGTATGTTAATATTTTGAATCATAATTTTAGGCAAACTAACGCAAAGGATAGGAAAACACAGGTGCATTTTGCACAAATTTCTAATGTTCTTCCAAATTGTGACTTGTCACGTCCTTGCTACAAGGCACTCATTTGAAAATTTATATTTTTCATAGGATATCATTTGGGCATTCACACCTGCAACAATTTCACTATTGATACCTTAACCATTATTTGTCTAATTGAAATGTGGATATGCTTATTTGAATTATTTGTCTGTAACAATCATTTTTTCCCGTTTAAATATTGAATGTTTGCTAAAGAATTTGTTAGGTTCTATCACTTCAGAATTTGTAATTTATGTTAAGTACTAAATGACAGAATTTAGTGTATTATTCGTGTAAGTGTAGTTTTATAAATTAATTATTGAAGTTTTGAAGTTAAATGTGAATTTAAATTGTTTGTTTTTAAAACAGTTTTTTTTCTGTATTACTTGGACAGGCAAATCTCGTAATCCAATTTTATCTCACTTCCGATTATCCTATCCACCAGAAGTCAGACATAAATACATACACCCGATATCTGGAAAGTAATTATTATTTCAGACTGATTTATAAGTGAACCTTAAATAGAATCAAGTGGTGGCACTGACAGTTACTGACTTTTTCTCCTCTTTCTCATTGTACAGTTTAAGCAGAGGTCTTGGTTAAAAGACGAACTCGTGGGAAAAAAATTACAATTGAATAAGCAATAGTAATTATTCACTACTGCAAAAATAATAAAACTTCAGAGATTTATAGCATACCTTATACGTTTTTTATGGTGGATCCACATGTTGGCCGCTCGCCACGAATCGGAGGCTTGTACAAATGCTCGGTAAACAAAGAGCAGACCATCCACATGTCAGTGTTATTCATAGAGGCAAACATGGCGGACGTACAAGTGGTTCAGCCATTAAGCCACTAAGATTATATTATTTTTATTACAAAAAAAGAAAATGAAAGGAAGTTAAATATAAATAAATAAGATTAAATATAAAACTTATTATAAAAAGTACCAACAAACACCTTTAACCTCCTAACAGCTCTCAGTTGCAACTAGACAAAGAAAAATGGTGGAGATGCTACACGAGCGCTCTCACAAACCCCTTTGATCTGTGTCCAAAAAACCGACTCTCGACGGATCGTGAACGAGCTTAGGCCAACTCGAACAAGTCACCCATCCACATGCTTGCGCATGTCTGAGTTCGCCTTGGCTTGGCCAACATGTAGGGACCCCTTTAAGAAGGCATCACCTGCCTTTCACAATAAGGGATCTCTCAAGTTTTTTAACAGAATATTGGAGAACGATTAAGTATCTAGAGGGTTTAAGGAATCTATAATATTATAATTTAAAAAAAAAAAAAATAAATAATGTGCAAAATTATTGAAGAATATCACTTCAAATATTTACAGTATTATTATTAGACAAAATATCAAATATGCTATTCATTAATAATATATTCATAAAAATCAAGTGGGATCTACTGGCCAGGGTTCTCCAGCCACAATAATATATTTATTCTGTTCAGATTAATAAATTATAAATGTTATTATAATCCGCATATTCATTTATTTTGTTCGGTCTTAAAGCATCTTTTGATAACAAAGATCGAAAAACAATTTTTATTAATAAGTTAATTTGTAATTATCATCCTACCAAAGTCACAAAAATATTTTTAATTCCTTAAGAAATTACGACTTTATAAGTACGGACAAAAGATGGAATTGACCATTCATATAATGCAGAAATATGTCTAAGACTGCTTTAAAAACTCACTTCTTTTTCTATTTTTATATATGATTTAGTGGAGTGGGTTTCTAGGAGAACTTTAATGAGTGATACAAAATTAATATCCTTATGCAGGCAAATAGTGTAGTTGTAGTCTCCACTAATATTAAAAGAAATGATTAATTAATCAGTGTCCTATTGTAAATATCGAAATTAATCTCGAAATGTTGGAAGAAATATCGATAGACAAAAAAAGTTAATATATCGTCTAATATGTCAGGGATATTAAAGTGGCAGTGTACAGGGTAGCTAGTGTTAATAATTGATAGTTATAAATATCTAGTTGTCATTACTGGGCAATTTATCTTTAAATGATCTTTTGGAAGAAAAGTTTAGTATATGTTATGATTTGGTTCAAGATGCTTTTAAATAAGTTAGAGCCAGTACTACAAAAAGTATTAATCTTCCGCAATAAGAGCAATAATATGCTACGGGTCACAATCACCGGCTTATGTAGACTTTAAGAAGTTGGAAAAAGCGTTAAGTACTTTATAAAAAAAATATTGGGCATCCTGATAATACACCAAACTATATATGTCTTATGGCGCAGTCCTATCCTGTTGGGATACTTCACAATGACTAATCTGCTTCTTGTGCTCAGGGTCACAGGAACTACACACCGCTTAACGGAGATCATTCCTGTTTGGACTAGTTCGTTCCATGATTCCATCCCCACATTTAAATTTTTTGAAATGAGTAAATGGAATTTTGTGGTGTAGCTACAAAAATGATGTAAAACACTGTAAACAATGTCACTAGATATTTATGGCAAACATGATTGGAGGTAGGACATGCGCATGTAGTATTAAGCTGGATTAAACATTTTGATGGATTTAAAATTCACTAGAAAATGGTCTGGGAAAAGTTATCAGGAATCGGGCTCACAACAACCCAACTCAATTTTAATGATCTCTCTCTATCTTAATTAACCTGATCATTTGAATTTTTATTAATTTGTTTGTTAGTGTAGTGTAGTTGTGTAAATGTTGTAAACACTGTCAGTCTAGAAAGCGTATCTTATTTTACCGCTGGTCCTTGATACTATGTTTCGACAGTTAACTTTACATTGAGGCTGTATTGCGTTACATTTTGACGCAACAACTGTTTATATTCAGGAACAGTGATCAGAAGCGGTTGGCGCAATTAATTAGATGCATTATATAACTGGAAAAATATTCTATGATTCATAGATACAGTCATCATTTACAACTGGTTGGCGCCAGAATGATTATCTTCAACATTTATCTATCGAAGCTGTTGAAAAGATTTTTTTTTTCCCGCTATAACGTTGGCAATAATTTGGGTTGGCATTATTTATCTTCGCTTCGGGTGGAATGGAAGAATTTATTTGAGGGCCTAATAGATAACTCTTACGCCTTATTACAATCATGTCTTTCGTGTTTACTCTCTTTACACCCTGCCCAATTGTTCATAAGGCTGTGAACGATATAAAATATAATGCTATAGCGATGAGCTTGGAAAGGCACACATTGCTGCTTCTTTAGATCCTCTGGTTTCTCCCTCGACCAGATCCGATGTGCAGCCTTTATTTGCTGTGACGGGCAATTTATCGAGACTCTTCAATTCCTTCCATCCATCTACATTTAATTCACGAATTTATTTTTAAATTATTCTTTTCCAGCCTCTCTGGAATATGTTTTAAAGTTGGTTATTTGATGCGCGGGCTTCTCAACATTAGAAGTGGTCTCAATAACTTGTGATATTTTCGTTTAGGAGACCACCTCATAAGATATAGGCCTGGTTCTTTAATTTTATAGTTGTTTTGACGGTATATTCTTCGTGTAAGAATTAGAAACTTTGAATACTAATATGGTAATTAAAAAGGTGAAATGGTTTTAGAGGATAATTTCAGAGTTTGATTGCTTTATTGATCTATTTTGTTTCACTCATGCATTATTCGAAGTTCTACTTGTTAACCTGTGATTAATACTTCCAAAGAGTTATAAAATCTTCCGAATGTTTACCACTAAGTATTATTTCAGTTGCGGTGTTATTTACATATTTTCTCTACTCAATAAATGTGACTGTAATTAAAGAGTAAATTGTATATTACAAAAAAATGACAAACAGGTTAACACAGTGAAAGTGATCATGTTTTTAGTTACCATGTTTTACGACTGAGTGCCTCATTTTATTTTTATTTTCTAACCTCTTTATTTTTATATATGGTTACAGAATGCAAATATATAATACAATACGATATATATATATATCGTATTGTATATTTATATGATATCTTCGTTTGCTGTTTGGTATTATAAGATGAGCAAAAAACATGGTCTCTGAAGGCGGTTATGCATTAGCTATTATGTCACCAATGTATAACCGCCTTCAGCAGACCATATTTTTTGCTCATCTTATAATGCCATACGGCAAACGAAGATATCTTGTAAATTTGTATATATATACATATTGTATTGTATTATATATTTGCATTCTGCAACCATATATAAAAATAAAGAGGCTTGAAATAAAAATTAAATGAGGCACTCAGACGTAAAACATGGCAACTAAAAACATGAACACTTTCACTGTTATAACCTGTTTGCTCATTTCAATCAAAACATTCCATAATTTAATACAATATCCCTTAAAAAAACCCAAATTTCAATAAAATTATTTTTAAAAATATAAAAAGCTCTTAGGAATCCAGTGAAGCAAAAAAAATCAATTCACAATAAATGTCAGATACCATCTGTTGTGAACTGATAGCTGAGCGGATTAAGCCGTGAATTCCAGAAGGGCCTAGTTCATAATGTAGGTTCGATCCCTACCTGGGTCAGTCAATATTTATTTCGCGGCGGTTCAGAGAAATGGATGAAATGGAGGACTTGGTAAAAAAAAAATTACTGTTTAGTGCTTAAATTATATAAAAGCAAAAATTAGTAATGAATTATTCATGTAAATCAGCAAATTATACAATATTGAGAAAAATATTTAATAATCGATCAATTGAAATGAAACCTCATAATCACGCATTACCTTTAAAAAAACAAAATGATTTCAAAAATATCTTTTTAATTGTAAATGTTTACAAGCTTGTGATTACGTTGTTCGACTTGGTAATAGCAAAGACATCTATAAAAGTTCTGTAAAATACTCTTCACCGTACACAACGCAATACGAAAATATAACTACATTTTGTCCTTTATCATTTCCAAGGAGGTAACTGACGTAAGTTATTACACTAACAACTTTGTGGGAACTATTGAGGTTTCTTTTCCACGTAAACCTAAAGTGATGATAGTCGGTTTAGACCGTCAATAATATCTGTTGCTGTAATATTTCAAAATTGCTACTACGAGATTGAAAACAAAAATTTTATTAATGAAGGATTTATAATTGTCAGTAGGCGTAATCAAAGAGAACATGGTTGGGCTTCCAGTTAGGAAATAAACAAACAATAAATAGTGCTGTTACATTTTGACTCCCCTATCATTTTCTCTTAATTTAAAGGCCGTATTAGTTTTAAGTCTAAATAGAAAATTGGATTGTTTGTAGTTTTCTTGAGCTTACTTGCTAGAGGTTTTGGTGTAATAACAATAGAAGCCACCTGGCGATCTCTGGTGATGGCTAAGAAAGACATCAAGGGAGTAAGAGCTGCCCTATTTGCAAATCTTCATCGTCTGCTTTGTCCAGTCAAAAAAACACCCTTTTTAAACCTAAAAAAAGATTTCTTTTTTTTTGTAATTTTTTTAAAGAAATATAGATTTGTTTTTCTCAACGAAGATTATGTTTTTTTGAGATGCCGAACCCGAAGTTCAGGTTGACTGGTCGTCAACCGCTGTCTTCATAGCGAGAAAAAAATAATACATTCTTGGAACTTTTTTCATTTATTACTTAGGGAAAAAACATATTTTGAAGATTAGCATTAAAATGAAAGCGGAAAACATTTCCAATTAAATGCATACAATTTAATTAATTTGTGGCTAACTGAGAGGCCCGATCCAGCGCATTTAACATGTTAAATGCGCATCTTTTTTGTTCTCCGTGATTAACGCAGAAAATTCACTTCTAACTGTCCGATTGGGTCCAAATATAAACATTATATGTCTGAATCTAACTATTTTACAAATGTTAGGTTTGTCTAGGTAAAACTGCATAGTTTGAAGGAAGTTTTTTTGCGTCATTCACAGAAAACATAAAAGATGCTTTTGTTAAGAGTGTACTTTTCCTCTCCAAAATGTCCAAAATTATGGATTTTTGTCTTGAAACCACCTGCTGGTGACGTGGCAAACTTGAAATTCTGATTCAGTACCAATAAACATATGAAATCTTTGAGAACACTATTTCATGATTATACTTTAAAAACCGTTCGTTGACAGAATTATCGCCGGGACTGGTCGGAATAAATGCCCAGAACTGGCCTATATATTGCAAGGCAGGTGTGACCGGTGCGTCTCCACCCGGCCTAGCGATTATAGGGGGCTCGCCTTTGGAAAGAAAGATATTTAATCTGTGTTGAAAATTCTATCTTAACATATACAGAAATAAAAAAATGAAGATTATGTAGATGGATATAAAAGCCGGGGTAAACCAACAAGATTGGTTTGGTTGATGAAATAGGAGGCCATACTGTAGAGGGTTACACATGGCTTAGCACCTGCTTTCCCTCAACTTAGATATTTGACAAAAATTGTTTCAATACATAATCAAACTTATGAGTACTCTTTAGTGTATATTCATCTTACCATACATTATTAAATAATTTTTTAAACGTATATATTGTAAATAAAATATAAGAATATACATTCATCAGACATACACCGTATAGTACAAGAGCCGGGAAGAAAAAAAGGCAGTTATCTCATCCCAATGTTTTATTACTTCAATGAAAACTATGTATAATTACTAGTCTAAATTGATGAGTCTGCCAAGTATAGCTTGGGGGATTAAAAAATGGCGGCAGTTTCAAAAGCTTAAAAAACATTGATTTTTCATTCAGAGCTCTATATCTTAAAAATTACCAACAACACTAGAAAATTTAACAGAATATTATTTAAAGAAGAATAAATTTGCTGAAATATTAGCCCTAAAAGAGCTATTTTCGTCCAATAGTTCTCGAGATATAGCTTTTTAAAAAGCAAAATTTCTTAAAATCTACTAAAAGATTAGTAGTTAGTTAATTTATTTTGAGAAATCTATATCTCACGAACTATGTGACGTATAGATGTCTATTAGCACTCAAATTAAAGCTAGTTTAATGGACTATTAAAAAGTTCATAACCTTTACCTTCGTAGGAATAGTAGTTTTCATGATATTTGCTAAAATAAATTGATTTATAGTTGTTCGGACAAACTTTATTTCAGAAACCATTGGACGTACCGATGTCTGCCAGCGCTCAAATTAAAGCTAGTTAAATTTACTACAAAATAGTTAATCAAGTTTATCTTTGTAGGAGTAGCAGTTTTTATGATATTTGACAAAATAAACTCACAAAATGTTAATGTCTAGTTGTTCGTATAAAATGTTGGATTTTTGAAAAAATATATCTCTAGATCCATAAGACGCACATATGTCTGCCAACACTCAAAATAAAGGAAAGTTAACTTACTATAAATTAGTTGATGACTATGAGGTAGTAGTTTTTATGATATTGACATATGAATATAAATTTGGCAAATGAAAATTTGTCCGAATAACTATAAATCAATTTATTTTAGCAAATTTCTAACTCTAGTAAGTAAACTATTACTCCTGCGAAGATAAACATTATAAAATACTTTATAGCTCATTAAACTAGCTTTGATTTGAGTGCTAATAGACATCTTTACGTCAAATGGTTTTTGAGATATAAATTTTTCAAAACAAATTCACTAACTACTGATCTTTTAGTACGTCCCATTCAACATTTTTATGAAATGTTGCTTTTTAAAAAGCTATATCTCGAAAACTATTTAATGTAAATAACTCTATTAGGGCTCATGTTTTAGCAAATTTACTCTTCTTTAAATGACGTTCTCTTAGGTTTTCTTGTGCTGTTCCTACTTTTTAAGATATAGAGCTCCGAATGAATAATTAGTTTTTTTTTATCGCTTTGAAACGGCCGTCATTTTGTATTCCCCCTACCTATACTTGGCAGACTCATCAATTTTGAATGTTAATTATACCTAGTTTTCTTTAAAGTAATCAAAAATTGGGGTGAGATAACTGCCTTTTTTCTCCTCTTGGGCTCTTGTACTAGTTCATTTCATACTGGTGTGCCAAAACCTTGCGCCAGGTGACGCTGGATAGGACCCTGCCTACTTTTCTCCGTCAACCGGAACTTTATACTTTCTCATCTCTTGGAGAAAGCAGTGTGCCTCTAGGTTCAGGTTAAAACAGGCCCAAGATATATCCCATGTTGAATTCTCACTAAAATCGTAATATTTGATGTAAATTTCATACTTAACGTCATAACCTCAAACAGTAGTATTGCAATTCCTAAATTCACTAGTTATTGTTTGAAAGCTGATTTATTTTTGCACCAGGTATTTACTATTATGGGGGAAATTTGTATTAGTTTTCTTCAATTTTGCTTTATAAAGAGAAAATGAATGTGTTCTTGGAGTGAAAATAGATGCTTAGGAACTATTTTTAACTGATGTATTTTGATCTTATCAAACTGTCGCTGAAAAATGAGAATAATTTATGGGAACTATTTTTTATTGATATTGTTGTAAATTTAATCCTATATTAAGTACAAGTGTTACTTACACTATGTCAAAGACATTTGGGCGACTCAATTTCAAAATAACTATATTTTTTAGAGTGATATAATTCGTTTCAAACTTGTTAGGAGAGTATAAGTTATAAGCTATACTTATTATTGTAAGTTACTTACGAGACTCTATACTATATATAAATATAATTTTGAATCAAAGTAGTGCGAAAATGATATCTGTTTAGTCCAGCCTCATTGTTTGTTTCCTTTAACATTCTCTAGTGGGTCTAAGTGAGATCCTGTTATATAACTGTATACAGAAAATTTTAAAAAATAAAATATTTCTCGAAATATTGTTTTATATATATTTATATATATCGGTCTCTTGAATAACATAATAACTAATAATAATAAATAATCTATTAAATAAATCAAATGGTATCCTTATTAAGTTTCAATATTCTTTATTATATAATAGTCCAACGTTTCGGCCATTACTTTGTAAAGAAGTACTGTTACTAGACCAGCGGTTGTGTAAGGAGGTGATTTGGTCAGAATCACGCTCGACCGCCAGATTTTTACCCAATTAAGAGTACCCAATTTGAGAGGCTGGGTGGATCTCAGGAGGGCTCCAGAACCCACATCGAGAACTTACCTCTAAGGTACACAATCGATAACGCACCACTCCAGAACGCACCTCTTAAGCACATTTAAAAGAATGAGTTAGTTGAAAATGTGTATGCCAATTGCTTTGATGATTGAGAAGTGTTTTGAGGTCTTAAATTTTTGTCTTACAAACCGCACCATTTTTTCGCGGTTTTAAATATCATAAGCTTTTTTTTTTTTACAATGTTTACCAGGCAAGGAATTCCCACTTTTATCCTGTAAGGGGGGACACCTCATGTTTTATTATTAATCATACATGAACATGAAAACTAAGAATGTTTTATAAAATTCTGTATCAATGGGCGAGACGATTCCTTACTCAATTGTAATATTCTTGAAACTCCAAAATTTATTTGCAATTATAAATATTTATATAAACATCTACAAAAATGATTATGTGTCCATAACATTTGGAATGTTTTCTGATTGCCATCTCTAAAGGTAGTTCTATATAAATTCCTGAGTTCCTTTGTTGACATGGCTCTAGCATTCACTTTCCTGTCGATTTGTACGCTCCCCGTGGCACCTATTGTATTCGAATATTGAGCCTCTTCCATCATCCTCTTTACGGTTTTTTTAGCGTTAGGAATTTCTTATTTTTCTTACATGAGTTCTATGTCACTACTGGAAAAAAAAACACGGGTTCTTATTATATATTTTTTATCCATCTGTAAGTTTTCATTTAATGATCACTGTAGAGTAAACAGGGATGATGTAGGTTAGTATTTTCGAACTAGAGGTTCGCTAGTAATGAGGTTTTAATGTGAAGATATGACATATACCGTCATATCGCCGGCGGGGGATGGGATGCGGTCGGTCCGATAAGTTTTGTTTAGTACATTTATCCTGTCAATTTTATTATTGTCACATAACAAAACATCGAAAATTAAATGAAACTTTTCTTAACCCATTATGAACATTTATTCTGTTGTCGAAGCAATTTTTTAGAGTACCTCATTAATTATACTTAGAGGTAAATATGACTCAGCCTTTGGTTAGAATAAGATATTATGTTACAGTCGTTTTACATGTAGCTTAAATTTGAATTAATTTATTCTTTATGTTGCCTTTGAATCATACCCATTTTCGTGGTTTTTTGTCTTAAAAATATTCAACTTAAATATTGTTCAAAATACAACATAAGGATCAAAGGAACGGAGGTCCTTGCAGCAGCTTCTGTCGTAGTTCATTGTATTTATCTTCACAGGAGTAGTATTTTTCTTTATATTTGCCAAGATCACACAATGTTGATTTCTAGTTGTTCGGACCAAATTTGTAATTTATGAATAACTATATCTTAGGAACCATTAAACGTACAGATGTCTGCCAGCGCTCAAATAAAAGTTATTTTAATGTATTATAAAGTAATTTATGACGTTTATCTTCGTAGTGGTTGCAGTATTTATGATATTTGGATACAAAAATTAATTTTTCATATAATAGATAAATATTGATTATAAATGCATAATTTTGCATAGCTTCTGAACTACTAGAAATCAATATTTTCTGAATTTATATCGTCACATATCATAAAAACTACTACTACAAGATAAACGTCAGAAACAACTTTATAGTGTATGCACCTAGAATTAAATTGAGTACTGGTAGACATCTGTTCGTCTAATGGTTCCTGAGATTCAGATTTCCCAAAATATATTCACTGACTGCTGATTTTTCTGTGCAGTTTTTTATAAAATATTGCTTTTTAAAAATAATTCGGGAGCTATTGAATGTTAATAGCTATATTTTAACAAATTTACTCTATTTTAAATTAGGTTTTCTAGTTTAAAAATACATAGAGTTCCGATTGAACTTTTATTTTAACGTTTTGAAACAGCCGCCATTTTTTATTACCCCTAACTATCGTTGGCAGACTCATTAATATTGACTAGTAACTATGCGTAGTTTTCATTAAAGTAATCAATTTTGGATGAACTTTTTTTTTTTCCATTGGGCTCTTGTGAACGTTGTAGATGTGCGTATTATTTTTCGTACTAACGATAAATGTGTTTTGTTCCATAAAGCTAAAATGAGTTGTAAATCGAATTAAAGTTCAGAGAAAGAAAAGAAAATTATTGTTCCCGCAACAATAAGTCGATCCCACTTCGAAATAGTGAAGAAACCCAATTCGACTATAAACGATAAATATAGATCGATATGTAATACGAAAAACTCATGTTTCTTATCTGAGAACAGGAAGTCCTTGAAAAATTAATTTTCCACCGAAAAGAATAACATTAGAAATGAAAACAAAAACAAGGGTTAGTGTCCCTTAAATTAATGCAGGAATATATTGCAGAAACAGGTGAACTAGTGCGTGCTTCAACCATGAAACAATGTTTACATTATAATAAATTACGAACCAGAATAATTCTGAAAAAAGAAGGAATAAATGTGGTAAATGAAACTAAAACAATGTAAAAAAAGAGATTTTTTTAATCGAGTAATATTCTTTGACAAATGTAAAATTTAAGTGTTTTATATTCGTGGATGTTAATAAGTGAATACAAATGAAAACGATAAATTTAGTCCCCACAGTTAAATAAGGAAGTAAGCCATTTATGTTTAAGGCTGTATGAACGCTGAGTGGGGATCCTTGGAATTTATAGAAGCCATTATGAATCGCTGACAATATGTGGACACTTTAAAAATAAATCTCCTGTAAAGCCCTTAGAAATTTGATAATAGAACATATTTTATTTTTTAGCAATATAATGACCTCAAACATATACCTTGGAAAACTAAAATTTTGTATCCTTTATAATGTACCGAAATCGTTGTCAAAACTCCCGTCTTCCCTAAGTCACAAGATATTAATCGTATAATTCAACTATGAAAGTTTCTAAAGAATAAAGTAGAAAACTCAATGCTTCTATTTCCATAATTTAGTGAGTGCCATTATCCAGAAGTTAAACGAAATTCCTAGTTGATTCAATCCCATCGTATTTCCTATGGAGGATGCCAGGACTGTCTTTAATGTATGTAGAAACCTGAAGGTTGTAAACTAAATATCAATAAAAGTTTTAATAAATTTAATATCGTTCAAATACATTTCACCTCCGTTATTAGTCGATTAATTAAAACTATTAATTTATACTACAATGCTAAATGGTTTATATTTTCAAAAATATTTTTTACTAAAATGTTGTTCATATTAAATAGTTTGGTATATTTAATTTACTCCTTATAAATAGAAGCAATTTTATTTCTTTTGAAATTTGACTGTTATTATAGATCAGCTCCTAAATCATTGTTCCGTTTCAGGTAGAGATTTCGTGTTTAAAACTATTTCAACACGATTATAAATATTATCTGGGAATTTGTTTACTTTTATTTTATTTTAATCATTTGCCTTACCTCAAAATAACATTTAGAACAGAAAGATAGTGAAAATTATCGCTAAATTTCAATAATACTTACTGGTTTCTTAAATCTTGTGTACTGTAGGCTTTTTCCGTATAAAAATACTTAATATAAAATGAAATTGTGGCTTATGGATTGCATAATGTTTTTTGAAGGTCTTCAAGGTTTAGATGTTGAAATTTTTAGCATAAATTCATGTTACATGTGTTCAACATACATTTAAGATATTTAAATCAGGAGAAAATAGGGTACGTAAAAGATGAGTTACAGTTTATTTAAGTTTTATAAATATGTCGATTTCTGTTAGATAGATCTAAAGATTTCCAGCCCCACAACAATTCCAGTAAGTGAAGGAGTTGAACATATACTTCTACAACTTCCTTGGTCCAAGGAGTTACTGTGTGCTGATCAGCCATGCACAATTCCTCATAACCTTAATTTCATTTTCTTTGGCCGTTTATTATTTTTTCGTCAAGGTGTGCAATTTTTCTCACGAAGCCTAGATGAATCGACAAAATCCCTAAGTACCTACTCATACTTCTGTGGCAGTTATATACGAACAGGCATTTTTATATCTTTCCCTTTCAAAGTGTAATAAATAGTAAACCTGTTAGTATAAGGGCTGGGGTGAAAAAAAGGCACCCCAATGTTTTATGACTTTAATGAAAACTTTGTATAATTACTAGTCAAAATTGACGAATCTGCGAGGGGACGAATGTAGGTAGGGGGATTAAAAAATGGCGATTGTTTCAAAACCTTAAAAAACATTGATTTTTCATTCGGAGCTCTATATCTTAAAAATTACCAACAACACTAGAAAATTTAAGAGAACATTATTTAAAGAAGAGTAAATTTGCTGAAATATTAGATTAGTAGTTAGTTAATTTATTTTGAGAAATCTATATCTCACGAACTATGTGACGTACAGATGTCTATTAGCACTCAAATTAAAGCTAGTTTAATGCACTATAAAAACGTTTATAACCTTTACCTTCGTAAGAATAGTAGTTTTCATGATATTTGCTAAAATAAATTGATTTGTAGATGTTCGGACTATAAATTGGATTTATGAAAAACTTTATTTCAGAAGCCATTGGACGTACCGATGTCTGCCAGCGCTCAAATTAAAGCTAGTTAAATTTACTACAAAATAGTTAATCATGTTTATCTTTGTAGGAGTAGTAGTTGTTATGATATTTGACAAAATAAACTCACAAAGTGTTAATGTCTAGTATTTATATACGTATAAAATGTTGGATTATTGAAAATATATATATATATGCTTTAATGAAAACTACGTGTAATTACTAGTCAAAATTAATGAGTCTGCCAAGTATAGATAGGGGGAATAAAAATGGCGGCTGTAAAAACGTTAAAACGGATTATTTTTTCATCCGAAGCTCTATATCTTTAAAACTACCAACAACACAAAAAACCAAATAGCACACCATTTAAAGTACCTTAAATTTGCTAAAATATGAGCCCTAATAGAGCTAATTACGTTCAATAGTTCTCGAGATATACTTTTTAAAAAAGCAACATTTCAATAAAACTGTACTAAAAAATTAGTAGTTAGTGAATTTATTTTCAGAAATTTATATTTCAAAAACTATTCAACATACAACTCTCTATTAGCACTGAAATTAAAGCTAGGTTACTCTACCATAAAGTAGTTTATAACGTTTATCTTCGTAGAAATAACTGCCTTTTTTTCCCTCTTGGGGTTTTGTACTATGTACATAAGGTATGTGATCTTCAAGGATATATTGTCAAAATGTCATGTCATCGAACAATTACAGTCAATTTAGACTTCAGTTTCTTGTAATTTTTACAATTTTCTTGCAATTGCATTTACTACACTCAATATCAGAGCATTGGTTTTCTTTTATATTCATTTTTTCTTGTTTGGTGTAGATTATGTCGTTATTCTTAACCTTCTTTCTAATTCAGACATACACAGAATCATTTCAACAAATTGAATTTGAATAATGTATGCTAAATAAGGACGGCAGAAAACAAAGATATCCATAATTCATTACTATAATGAAGTCATAAATTTCACAATTATATTTTTCTGCTTAATGACTGACCTTAATACGTTAATAGTGTTTATAATAGTTGTTGAAGTGACAAAATCTTTTAAACTCTTTTCAACAGTTCCATTCTCGTCTAGCTTACGTTGTCACATGAATTCTGCAAAATGACCTGCAAAAAAGTCTCTTTTAGTTCCTCATCTTCCATAATTCCTCCAATTTGCTAATCCCCATGATCTCTCTACTTATTGCAACGAATCTTTTATCATGACCTTCTTTTATTTCTGAACTACCAAAATTTTGTACTGTCCAGACGCACTCTTATCGTAGGTAATTATTTAAATCAATTATAGCGTTCTTTCCTGTGTTTAATTTGTTGCTACAAAATTTCGTAGATGCTATTTCAACACTATATAAATGGGATGAAAAATACAAGTTAAAATTGAACACTGACAAAAGTACAGCCTACAACCTGATCAGGAGCGATCATCAACCAGGATTTTATAGTTATTACGAAAATTGGCAGTTTAAATTATTTGTACCATAATTCAGCTGTCATAAAACCATAAATTCTTTCTAAGAGTATGAAGTAATTGAAAATTATGTATAAAAGAGATATTCCATTTGATTAAGAGGGATTTCCTTCATTCATATTCCATTTTCTAACCCGGTAATAATAAAAACGTCAACAAATGTAAGGCTCTAAGTAATTTTTATTACTAGAATATTTTAATATAATACTTTTTAGTCTGGATATAAGAGATTTTTAATCAATTGACTCTGTTAATAAAGATTAGAAGTTGAACATAATATGTTTATTATAATATATAAAAAGTATATATTTTTATTTTGTTTTTTCCTCCTTTCGGTTTGTTTTACCAAAATGGAAAATAGAGAAGTCTGTAAAGTGTAATTAATATCAGGGCAATTGTATTGTATAAGAGGGTATCCTAAAACAATATAAACTTAGTACATTTTATATTTGTGCAATAAAAATATGTTTATTAAGATATAAGTATTATTTAAAGTGCCAATACTTTCATTTAAATTATTTTGTAGTCGATTATAACGGTACTCTGTTCTCAAAATTATTTAAGTAGTTCAAAAACAGGATTTAATCTACCTCCCAAAATTTTTTTCCCTCTTTTCAAACATATAAAAAAACAACTATAAATTGTTTTTGTTTCCGTATAGAATCCAGAATAGTGCACTTTACTTTTTCCGAAGAATGACGTTACAATTTATCTGGCCTGTTTTCATATCTATTACGAGATATGAAATAGATATCTCTTAGCATATATGAATAACAGAAGTTCAGAACATCGTAGGAGAACGTTTATTTCGCTAAAGTAAAAATGAACAGAATGATTTACATATAATACTAACACACTGAAGTCAATAAAAATTTGTAAACAACTCAACATCGGTGTGTTTTTACACCACTTCTTAGGAAAAGGAAATTAGTAGAGAGTATCAACATTGTTTCCTATATACCAGACACATTTAAATGGAGGTTATTCGAAAAAAAGTATGTGTTAGCTGTTAGGTTAACTATATAAATTATTCAGTCATTTTGATTTTAAGTTTTTTTATTTCTGTTTTACTTATCTCCGAATAGCGATATCTCGAATGATGAACTCAAAAAATATAGAATGAACGAGCTGTTTCACAGATTTTAAAGAATTGTTTTAAATTATTACTATTGTAAGAATTAAAAATCCTGTACCATCATCACATTCTGTTAAGTGAATTCTAAGGAACATTTTACGCTTGGACATCTTCAGAATTTTTTTTTCTCAGTTTCAGTGAAACTATATCATCTCAGTTTATATGAAGGTGGTTGAGATCGGTAGGGCTGCTAAGCGCTCCGGGGACCAAAGAATGAAAACATCGCGTACTGCATTCCTTTCGAAAATAAGTCCTCCAAATCCTTAGGAAATGTTAAAATATATTTTGGTTTTATCCTATTTTTCCAAACATTATTTATTAAAATTCACAACTTTAATTGTAATTCAATTTGTTTTAAAAGTAAAGGTGATATATGATCATTATAACATTTTAAAAACTACTAATTGGTACGGCTCTAATGACAGTCACGAAAGAAACCATATTTTTTAAATCCCCATGGGTGTTTACCGGTTTTTTTATTTTCTAAACCTCCTTTATTAATAAATATGTATATACAATACGGATTATATTATTACAATAAAAATAATATACAATACATTTATTTACAATTTTTCTTGTTTTGCCTTACGGCATTATAAGATCAGCAAAACATGGTCCGCTGAAGGCGGTTTTTACATTTTGTGGCTCTATAGCCGGGGGCTTACAAAGAATGTGAGGGACATTCCGGCTGGTGGTGATCGCTTCTCGGCCTATTGGCTAAGATCAAAGTGTGTTTACCGGTATTTGATTGGGAAGCTTAAGTTAAAACGGATTTGGTTGGGCATTGCGAGATTGCAGTGGAAGAAGTATTAATCTATCTTGTACTAAATTTTACAATTAGATTAGAATTTTTCGAAATTAAATTTAACCAAACAATCTTTTTATTTTAATAACTTGTGAAGGAACCAACTTCATCGTGTCTTTAAAAGTTTTATAAAAAATTTTTTTTTTAATTGAATATAGTTTCCACTATTTTCTGGATAATTGTAGTAAAATCCTTTCATTTTAACTATTAAAGTGTAATAGGTGCTTTTGAGCAGAATATAAGTATTTTGAAGGTTCATCGAACAATTTAATTTTTTTGTTTTTCTAGTTCTTTGTTTCTTATTTTAGATTAAAAAATTAACCAAAGCTGAAACCAATAGTTCTACTCAAATAGTACTAGATTTCCTCTTAAGAAAATCTTATTAAACGATTGAATATTTTATTCTCGAAATGGCATAAGCGTTAAAAATACGTTTCGAGTAATCCAGATAAAACACAACACTTAGTTCGCATGGTTGAAAATATCTTCATTTCCAATAATTACAGTGATACTTCTAAAACTAGAGAATCAATTTGTAAAAAAAATTATATGTAGGTAATTGTCCTTTCGGAAATAAAAATAAATTGCAGGTGGAAGCTTTCTGTATATTGTTATTCTTATGGAGTTAAAGTGTGAAAATAAGATTTTTGTTTTCGAAATCAGTATGAATTGTCAAACAGATGATAAATTGTTTCTTTGAAAAATGTTATTTATATTAGATAAAGAGTACATTGTCCTTAAGACTGAGGTCATAACTGGAAAGCGAGCTGTAAGTAGAGTCTGATTCAGTTTCTCACGCTCGGTGTGGCAACAGGGCGGACGAATTCCAAAAAGGAGTTAGTTTGGATCTGACAGAGGGCGCTGTGCGTTGACGCTGCCAACCTTCACGAGACAACTGGGCGCTTTTCTGATTATTCATAAATAAGAACGATCCTCTTTGCGCCTACAATTTAAACATCCGTTCTGGTAGGTGCGTGGTTTCGTAGAATCATTAATTTGTTCCCGAGTTGAAGTCTATTGCATCATTATTGATTGCTCCTTCAGTGTTGTTCTGTTGGCAACTTGCCATTCGGGTAGGTCGTCCTCCATTCTCTAGGCTGAAGTCGGATTCCTGTGTTTATTTACCGTAATATTCCGTTCAGAAATTAGTTTTATCCGTAGGAATCAAAATTGTTTCGATTGTGTGACAAATTTTATTTCTTCTGACGAACGATTAATACCCCTCTGGATTTAGCTGTTTCATATCCGTTGACCTCACATAATGTAAGTTAATCCTCCATATTATATTTAGAATATTAATAAGAAATAATGTCTTATATAAAATACTCAATTATTATTTGGTTTTCGAATTATAGAAGTGTTAACCTTTAACATTTCTCTATTTTTTTAAAAGATAAATACTGATAAGTGTCTCTTGGAACCGATTTTTATCAAAAGAATACATGTTTCAATATAACCTAAAAATTCATTTAATATTAACTTTTCATTATTAATTTTCTGAGTTTCTATTTGATATTAGGTTAACATTGTAAGTAAAATCTTTCATTTAATTCTTGCTTTTTAGATCCCTTGTTCCTAATTGATTTTTTCGTTTTTCAACACCAATCATCAGTAATTTTTATTTGTTCATTGAATAAACCGACCATCATAACTATTCTGACCTAACTTGCTGATAGTAAGTTGTAAGATAAGTTAACGGTTTTAAGAGGTTTAGTTGCTTGTGCCATTATTTTAGACTTTTTTCTAATTCATAAATATCAATGGAGTACTGTGATTCAACACATAATTGTTAAATGTTTAATAGTTTCTTTACTGATCTGATTGTTAGCATATGCTTGCTATCATTTAATTGATTCTGTTACCACATTTTAATGGGCTTTATATTATACATCAATCAGTTTATTTTATTCGTTAGTCCTATCCGAAGGGAATATTAGTTAATCAAATTTTCATATAATGTTATTAAATTTTTACCTAAGCCACATTGTTCATTACTCGACAGGAAATGAAGATTAAAATCAATTTTGGTGGTTTGATAAGCATTAAAATATTCTTGAACTTTTAGAATTAACTCGCTCACTATAAAAAGAATTACATATATTACGGATATTTAGATGATGTATAATATTCACAATTTGTTTTGTTGATTTTTATTTAATTAAGACAATAGTTACAGAATTTTTTAGTCTGATAATTATATTAAACGTTTTTGTTAATCTTGTTTTTTTTTTAAAGTGTTTTATTATCAAATTTAGTTTGGTTTTCTTTTGCTGGATAAGACATCTACTAAATTACAAGTTGTATAACAGTTTTCATTCTATAGTAAATAGCGGTTGATTTGTAAATTTACAATTTAAAAACGTTGATATTAATATTCTACCTGCTACACTTCTCTGTTTTCTTTTTTTCTAGGCAGTAGGTTCACTCTTTAAAAGTTGTAGGCTCCCCTCGTCTTTTTATAACCTTCCAAGTTCTAAGATGTCAACTGAACAAGAAACTGTTTCCGTTCGAGGAGGATACAACACAACAGATAGAGTGACTGATATGCTAAATCATATTGAAAATTTTGAGAGGTTACACGAAAATGTGGCAGGCACTTCACACAGAGAGTGGAATACTATTGAGGAATCTGTTAATCTTAGAAAAGAGTCAGAACGACTCAAAACATTTAAAAACTGGCCAGTCAACTTCCTTGAATCCAAAAAATTGGCCTTGGCCGGGTTTTATTACTTGAGACAAGATGATAAAGTGCGTTGTGTATTCTGTGGTATTGAAATTGGTAATTGGAGGCCTGGAGATGATCCAATGAATGACCATGCTCGTTGGTCCAGTGGATGCCCATTTTTAAATAAAGAACCTGTTGGAAACATTCCTTTAGGAAATGATGATGATGACCATTCTTCTGATAGTAATTCTGGTATGTGATAATTTTGCCCTGTTTTCTCTACAGCACTTATTTTTTTCATTTACCAATTAACAAAAAAATGCTGTAAATATGACACTTCTTTTATTTTTTATTCAGACATATTTTATTGTGTAAATTCCTTCCTGCTTTATGTAGAAACTTTTAGAAAAGCATGGCATAAAACTAATTTAACATTGAGGTTAAAACATTTCAAAATTAACTGTTTTTGGGCTGAGGCTCCTAGAAATTTAATTTTTTTAATTCCGTCTAAAATGTAAGAATAATCACTCTTTGTGTTACAAAAATTGTTTGTACTACTGTGTGTATACTCTTAATTTTTTTAATGAAAAAATGTAATTATAATTTAATTTTTTTTTTCTCCATATTTTCTTATATATGAATTTAAACTTATTATTGACTTTAATTTTAAGAAAATACTTTTAATTATTTATAAAATTAATTTAATTTTTCTGAAAAAATAATTATTGGATTCATAGCATACATTTTTAAAATTCTTATAAAACAAGTTCTAAAGTTTGTCCTTGTAGGCCTTTGTAATGTGAAATCCTTGTTTTGAGCATTAACCTTGATTATTTGCACCTATTAACATTTTGACCCATAAATGTCTTCCAATACTAAAATATCTTAACTAGTCAAATCTTTTTATCTATTTATTTTCGCTAAACATTTGCTCAATATTGAACAAGTTTTGAGAATTCTTTTTTAGCTGACAACTTGGGAATATTTCTCCTAGGTTGCTATCAATCTGTAAATGCTACACGATTGTTTAAAATGCTCCTCTTAAAAAAACAATTTTTAATGCTTATGTATTAGACCTCCCAAACTATATTTCTGTTACTGAAGATTTTACTATATTATTATTATTACTGGTTTAATTGGATCGCATGCTGTCAATTTCCTTTGGATATGTTCTCTCAAGAGATTAATAAATCCCCAACAGATCCTTTTCAGTTGAGGTCTGGTTCTCAAATTTCATGAATACTAATCGGTTTATGGCCTCAGGTTATAACCCGCATCAGAAGTATAATCCGAAATGTCTAATACCTATATAACCTAACCTATATATTTTTTAACTGCTCAATCGTAACTTGCTCTTTAATTCAAGGATTACGTAATGTTTTATTGATAGTAAAATTATTATTAGCCACTATTTCTTAATGCGGTTCTCTATATTAAGAGTGTCAGTCAGTGATGAACATTAGCTCTCCTAACTTTATCAAAAAAATCACATATCTTTTGGCCTGCATACAAAATTTATAATATTTTTTGAAAAAATAAAGCTTTATGAATTATTAGTAGCTGAAAAATATTCTCTCATATTCTATTTTTAAAAAGGTAGGCATATTGTGCATTAGTTAGTAGTAGTTGAAATGCTTTTATATTTACAATTAATTAAATAATTTATTAAGTTAAATTAACATGATTTGCTGGTTGTATTCATTGACCTAGTCGTTTAAGCCAGATAAAATTTATTTTTTCATATTTACTCAGTATGTGAAAGAAACTTGTTTCATATTTTATATGAAATACAAATTATCTTTCAAAAATTATAATTATCATTCATAAAAAAAAAATAAGATTTTTTTTTGTATTGTGAAGCTTAATTTTTCAAAATAAAATATGTAGTTGATTTATTTGTCATTTGTTGTTATATTTAATGTACTACTTTGGTTAATTATACTTGTATATCTAACATGATAGAGAATACTTAAGTATGCAAATTTGTTTTCTTGATTAATAAATTCCCATTTAACTGATGGTTATTTGTTTACTAATTTTAAAATATCTTGAGTAAAATAGCTTATTATTTGTACATAATTTAACTAACAATCCAGAGAATAGGTGTAGGAACAGTATTTTTAACGTTGTAAATGGTCAAATGAAACCTTTTCATTATTTATAGGGGATCTGATATTATTTATTAAGGAAAACATTTTTGGAAGATACAAAGTATATTATTTTTTGTAGGCCTGTTGGTAAGGGAGTAATACTGCTCCCAAGTTAAAAATAAACTACAGAATTATGGTAGTTTTGTTCGTTATATGTACTTTTACACTTCTTTTTTTTCAATCTTTGACCCTGCCATGGAAATTTACATAACATGAGAGAGGATACTGGAGTAGGAGGTGTGATGGGATTGAATTGGGCTCTTTCTACTCAATGATACATAGTTAGGCATAATAGAAGAATAGAAAGGGGTATTAACCATCTTGTAACACTCGTCCATGAGTACCTAATAGTATTTCTTGATCTGATCAAACATAAACATCTTATTCCTTTGTCTTTAAAAAAATAAATGAATGAAAATAGAAATGGATTATTTTTCATATTTTTTTATTTTATCTAAATAAAATAACTAACTAAATAAATAAAAGTCAAAATTAATGGCTGTTCCTTTGCCAATAATTAAAAAAAAAAAAATATTTCTGTCTAAAAGTTAGACCTTAACAACTTTACATATATATAAATTACTGCCAAGAAAATACTTTTTCTTTAAGCTTTTTATATGCGGGTTAAGGGAGGTTTAAATATGTGGATGTTTATTATGAAAAGCACATTGAAATATTTGAGCAACCGATCTTTAAAAGTTTCAACTAGATAAAGAATATAATACTCAGATGATGTTATTCCCTGGATTTCAATTGGTCTTTTCTCATGAATGTTTTAAATTTTTAGTGTGGCTTTTTTTTTTTTTTACAAGTGTTTTGTGGAATAAAAGTTAAAAAAGTATTAATTTAAAATGTTTAGTTATTTTGATATAATGTTCTGTAACATTTTAACTTTACTTATCTACTAAAACGATAACTAGAATATTTAAATACAGTTTCTTACATATAATCTCATGTTGTTCTGGTTTATATGTATTTAATTGTTATTGCTGGTTTGATTTATGGTATGGAATCTTTAATTACATGAGTTTGCTTTGTATTCTTATGTACCTATGTCTTATTAACACTAAAACAATGTGTATTTTTTAGAAAATTTGTTTATACCATTTTAGATTAGTATTATGTTAATTAAATATTTTTTTCTTGTTTAATAGTTATATGCAATTACAATATTTTAAATGATTACCCCTAACAAACCAGAAAAAAATCCACTTGATTCATGGTCTAAAAAGTTGCAATAAAAAATATTGTGAAAAGCAGAGCTGGGTAGAAATTATTTATAAATACAATTATGGCTAAATTTTAAATTTTAATTGTTTAATGATTATTTTAAATGGTTCATTTATTAATAACAATTGTATCTAGGACAATTGAGTTTTAGTTTTATTTATAACTAACTGTTTCCCATCACAGGCTAAAGTTTTGATGGACATAATGACGTTAATGTGTATAAATTCTTCTTATTAAATACTCACTACCTTGGTAAAAGTGAGAATAAAAAAAAAGATTTATTCATAATATTGTTCTTTTAATTGAACTAAAATTGAACAATGACTCATGAACTAATAGAGAAAAATAAATCTATATGCAAAAAAAGGAATTACCAAGTTGTACTTACTTGATGATTAAAAGGCAATGTCTTACTTTAATCAGTGATCTAGTCAGCAGCTCCTAATTCAATCACATCATTTTGAGCAATGAGCAATGTTTGTTATAGACACCAAAAATATTAAATTTAATAATAAACTCCTTTTAGGTACTGATGAAAAAATGTATTACAATAAATCCATATTATACACATGGTTATTAGTAGAATATGTGCCGGCTAATGATCTGGATGTGAAGATACCTTCAGGAATGTATTGTGAATAATCCATATATAATAAATCCACTATATCTCAAAAGAATTAGATTCAGAAAGAAATTCAAATGATTGAAGGGTTAAAATTTCAGATACTTCCCATCATGAAATTAATTTCATCATGAAAATTCTCCTGAAATCTAAAAGTAAGAATTGATCTGATTATTATACTGCTTAATGTTTTTGCTGATGTTACATGGTTGCTTCTGTATTAAGAAATTTATACATCAATAAATGAAGAAATTGGACTGTGGAGTTCTAAGGATGGAGTTCCCCAGAAAATATTAGATTTAAAAAAGATGAGCTAGTCTTTGATGACCTTTAACTGACTGATAAATACGATTCAGTAATGATGTTACAGCAACTGAAAATAGGTTTGAATTCTAAAATTGTTGAACAGAATTATAATTATAAACAGATCATTGAAAAAGTTATTAATGAAGAACTGACAGATCAATGTCCTAAGTTATGACCAATATGTGAATTATTTTAAACCTGAATTTATCAGATTTAAATATGGTAAAAAACCTTCTTCAGTGGGCTTAGAAGATTGATTCTTGGTTGGTAATTATTATTTACTGTTCATTTTAATGGCAAACAAAAGTATTTCTTTATATCATTATAAACTGTCACCATTACTGCGGAGACATCTGTCTGACAAAAATATTTCAAATCTTATTCTAAACACAAAGCACAGTGACTTCAGGACCTGATAACAACCACTGTATGCTTCACTAAAGCCATCTAACATCATTCTGCTTTAAATAATTAGTGTATATTCTAAAATAATATTCAAATGTCAATATAACTTCTTGGAATATTACAACTATTTTTAAATATGTAACTTATACTCTTGGCCTAACCTTATTTAGATTATAAACCTTTATGTTATCATGTATTTATCATAACTGAACTTTTCCAAGAAAATGTTGGTGTATTTTATTATGTCTTATATTTTTATTATAGTACTTATAATTTCTCACAAGATGTATTAATTTAATGATAATATGTATTACAATTTTAGAAAACTTAATATACAAATATTTTTATTTTTATCAGTTTATGCATATTATAGTTTACATTTATTGCTAATCCAGAATGAAAGGGATACAGTTCAAAATTTATCTCTTTTCTATCACCCCAAAGTTCTAAAAAAAAGTTCTTTCACCCAGAGTTACAACAAATTTTGTAGCACCCTTGTTGAGCTTTTTTTTAAATAAAAAAAAAAAAAAATGGTACAATTATCCTTAAAGTGGTTGAATAAGTTGGAAAAGAAATAAAATCTGCAAAGCATATGCTGAAATGCTATAAATACTTGCTATTTTAATTTTTTTTGTTTGTAATGTTTTGAGAAAGTGTGCACTTGTGCATCCTTAGCTGATTATGCTGGAAGCACCCACTTTAGGATCTGCTGGTTTGAGAAACATCCTGGAGACTTCTATGTAGAACTGGGTCTTCATCCAATTTTTGTTCTAACTAAAAAACATTTTTTTAGTAGTTACCCTTTCATTCTGGGCTCTATAACATAATCATCACGAATTGCATGTAGTTATGTGATAAAATTAAATAATCATCTTAGAGCACAATTTTACTTTTAAGCAGTTTTTTCAGTATTTCTTTTTGCTCATTGCATGTTAGTAGTTATACTAGAGTCAGTAGTTCTTTGTTATATTATCATTTTTTTCTATTAAAACTCTAATTTAAGATTGTTTTTTTTAAGGTTTTGATACTTGTGGACCTTTTAGTCTACAAATTCAGAGCTGTGGAGATTCAACGGCTCTTCCTGAGAATCCCAAACTATTGGAAAGCCCTAACTTTTTGAAGACTAGGCCACCTTCATTTCCAGACTATGCTACTATTGATGCGAGGTTGCGGTCCTATGATACTTGGCCTATATCTCTGAAATTAAAACCTAAAGTGCTTAGTGAAGCAGGTTTCTTCTACACAGGTTAGTTGTAATTTTATAAATATAGTGTATTATAAGATGTTAAATTATTAGTCAAGAGTTAAATTATTGTCATTTTGTCAAGTTAGATCTTCAGTTGGTTTTTATTTAGGTTTTAAGATTTTTTCTGACTGTGATTGATACACTGTTCTTAAAGACCTCAAATGTTTTTTAAATGGAGCAACCCTTGACATTCCGACCATACTGTATGCTATTCTACTACCACCTCACTCAAACCTTCAATTCTACTCAAACAGATGGGGAAATTAATTAGGCATGTAGGACTATTAGTTCTTTTTTGACCCCAGATTATTTGCCTAGATACCAAAGAGCAGACACTTCAACCAAAGTTGGATTGTCAAGATTCAGTTTAACTCTTGGAAATAAAAATTTCGTAATTCAGGTGGGTTTTCAAACTCAATACTGTTCATAACCAGGTAATTTGAGACCCTCCACCAAGGAAAATGCCCAGTCATAGTCTGCCGAGCTTAGTCTCTGATTACGTCAGATTTATCTGAGTTGTCTCTTCTTTTTTAATGTATATTTCACTATTTTGTTGTTTAGTAATAATATTGCGTCAATACAAGAAGTGTATTTTTGTTACAATTAATGTACCCTTCCTTGTATTAAGTTTAGGTTTTTATTTATTTGTGGTAATTATTTAATATCACCTTTGTACCACATTTAGTTAATAATTAAATTATTACAGGAAAAGGTGACCAGACAATATGCTATCATTGTGGAGGAGGTTTGAAAGACTGGGAAGAGACAGATGAACCTTGGGTTGAACATGCTAGGTGGTTCTCTAAATGTCCCTTTGTCTTGACGCTTAAAGGAAAAGCATTTGTTGAAGAAGTATGCGGCAAAAAAGCTGAAGAGGTGAGCAATACAAATTATGGTTTGTTATTTCTAATTTTAAGTTAAAAGCATGTAAAGACCAACCAACAAACTGGTGCTGAAAACTCATATGTTTTGGAAGTATATTTTTGGGTACAGCTACTTGTATCTGAATACATGTTTTCAGCATTGTCACTCCTCCAAAACAAACTCAGTTTTTGTTGGAAAATTTAAGTAATTAATGCTGGTGGTTGTGTTGATTTCATTGGAATAGCTGTGAATACCGAAAATTGCAAAAAGAAGATAAAGAGACTTACAGAAATTAAACAAGTCTTGGTAGGATCTCGATATTTCTTGTAGTTAATGTTCCCTAAATGCTGGAGGAGATCATATCATTTCTGTTAGCTCTATTACTAGCTTTTTTGTCTACATTTGATATGATATATAATTAATCATGAATTAAATATTGAAATATGCACAAATAATATCCTACCCGGTAACTTAAATTATAAAAATTCTACAAAAACCACTAGTTGCTTAGGGTTCACCGTTTGCACTAAGTGATATTTTCCTTTTGAAATAGTGTATATAACAGTGATATAAGCAACTATCATTAGCTAGTTGATGGAATGTATACTGATAAGATTAATATCAACATGTTATTACTATTTTTTGCTTGGTCTTTACTTGTTTTTTGTTACATTTAGATTTTATTTATCCTTTGTAAATACATACATATTAAATATATAAAATTGAGTTGTAGGTCTACTCATATAGTTTCTATTTCTGATTGCTTTTTAATTTTTTTTTCAATTTGTATGGCTGATTTGCAGTTAACTTAATGTGTTTAAGATAACAAATTTTTTGTATGTTTTACAGTCGTTAAAAAGTTATTTTAAAAAAAAGAATGTTGCAGTATTGGTTAGGCAGCATCAAAATATGCTCGGTGCTATCCATAACGGAAAACAAGCCATCATAAAATATCATCTTATATTTTATGATAGTATTATATAATACTTTATTATCATTATTTATGTCAATGTTACTATTGTTAAATTTATCAATATGTTGAATTCATACTATCAATTTTCCTTTCTTAATTGCAAAAATTCTATTCAGAAACAATATTTTTAATTGAAAGAAAATGAAAAAATACTCCAAGATTCTAGTTTATGATTGGGTGACTAAATAATAATAGTAAAATTAAGAATACGAGAATATAAAATGCTGTAAATCCTTCAATTTAAAAATATCAAAATCTATTTTCGTAGGCTTTCTTTAGTTTTTGAAAGCTATAAATGATTCAACTTAAATTTAAAACTAAAATTTAAACTTAAACTTAAAATTAAATCATGATTAAACCCCTTCAAGACCAAATTTTATTTCAAAACATCCAGACTTTCTGAAAACAACTGTTTTATTAAAACAAAATTGTACACTTTTTTTCTAAATTAATTTTTGTAATGCCAAGTTTATTTGATGTTATTAACAAAATTTAAAACAATATTTTCCTAGTTGTTTCAGTTAGTTTGAATGCTAAAATTGACTAAGCCAAACACAAAATGTCAAATTACCGAGGATCCTAAAATTTAGAAGGCACAACATCAAGATCTCTAATACTTGTTTATTAACCCATTTATCAATTAAAAAAAAAAGAAAAATGTTTTCTTAGAAATTCAAATTATTCAGTTTTCTTTTTAAATTTGGAAACTTAAACTTGTTGGAGTTTGGCATTACAGGCCTTAATTAACTTATGTAATTTTTTTTATATACATTTATGGATTTCCTTCCCTATTATTAGTTCTTATTTTTGTTAAAAATTTTTGTAACAAGTTTTCACATTTACACGGCATGGAAATGAAATCGAATATGTCACTCAAAGATCAACTGCTTATTAGGTCAATTGACAGTTGACCTGCTCGCAGATTGTTCGTACTTTCTCACTGTAATATTCCTGTTGGTGCGCCATCATTTTATGTTCTATAATACAATTGCTTTCAGCAATTAAATGTTCAAGGGCTTATGTTTTAAAATAAAATTTATAAAAACTCTTATTACTGTTTATAAACATGTTTAGGTTAGCACACACAAGTTTGTGTAAATGCAATTAAGTAAGTTAAATTATCACTGCTGCAGCGACTGAGGATTTTAAGTTCATATTTCAAATTTCACATTATTGGTATCTGGATTATAAAATGTTAATTAAAAAAGAATAGAAAGTTACTAACAAATTATACCTAAAATTATTATTCTACTTTTTTAATCAAAAATATATATTTCTATATGTACTATTTGAAATATATACAACTTATTTCTTAGAATTAGGTTGTTATAGCTCTTAACTTTTGGAGAAATAGTTATTTTTTTTTTTTTTACTGAAAATATATTCATATATGTCTAACTGTTACATCCGATAGGTCCCAGAAGGTTAGAAACTACTTTATTGTTTATCTCAAGTTTGGAATATGAGATAGACATAGGTCTTCCATCAAAATATTTGTTTTTAAGAGTAGATCACAGGAAAAATACTAAGATTAAAATAAATTGATTTTTAGTCAAATATATTTTTTTTAAATGTTTACATTATTTAATAAACTAGCTTTACTGATTTTAATTTTTTTTATAAAAAAAAAAAATAAATAAATAAATTTTTTTTACTCATCATTTTGGCCAACCTGTAGGACCCTTAAAATATATTTGAAGATGCAAGTAATCTAACCTCCTATAATCCGGGAATGTTAATTTTTTCAATTCAAATTGGAAATGATGGTAAATGTTCTTAAACTAAGTTTCATTTTAAGGCTTTTTCTACCTGTTCTAGACCTAAGTTTATCGGTAAAAATCTCAATTTTATAATCACAATTTTTACTCATGCCTAAGATAATGCAATGTATATTTATATGGATGAAAAGAAGACATTCTTCTCATTCTCTAATCCAAAGACATAAAAATCAGAAATACTGGAGATGAGGTCAAAACTGCAAAAGCAGACATGATTTTCATAGCTTCAAGAATTTAAAACCCTCTGAGAATAAAAACAAATTTGTATACTTGATATTTTCAACATAATGGTTTTTTGATATGCTAAATTCAAATCGGATATAATTTTGGGTACTAAAAATAAAACATTTACTGTGTGTTTTATTATTTGCTTAGCTCCTGGAGGCCATTAAAAGAGATCGTTGGACATGTGATGGTTTTTTCATTGTGGAATCAGAAAAACACACCATATAAACTCTCCTTGCTAGTTCCATTTAAATTTCCTGGTGCCCTAATCTGAATTTAATATATTAGTTATAATATATTACATATACTATAACTAATATGAAGATATGTTATAATATATTACATATACTATAACTAATATAAAGTTATGTTATAATATATTAAAGTCTGGAACTGTTAGTTCCTCTTATTGTAATATGTATGTAAATGCACTGGATAAACTGTTCTGGTTAATTATTTAATTCCTTAATTGATAGGCTTTTTATTGTTGTATTTTTCTCTTGAAGAATAATGTAGTTAAATGTATTGTTATAGGATTTAAAATCTGCTCATCTCAATGGTTTAAGCTTAAGCAGCAGTACAGGAGAATTGGAGAAAATTCAAACCTTCACTCCTTGTGTAGAAAGTCACAAGTAAGTTTTCATGATTGTATTTGTAATTTACTTTAAGGGTTCCTTTATTGAAAGGAATGTAGAGTGTTTATTTCTAGACAAAACAATACCATAAAAGAAGGAATGAATTTCATTCATCCTATCCATAGGACCATTCAAACTTCTGCAATGCCCTACAGTCCCTCAAATCAAGTTAAATGGTTGAAAATCTGTACTTGAATTAAGTTGATGTAAAACTCCATTCTTTTCGGAGTTTTGAGGTAATGAAACAGATCTTTTTTCATTTATTTTTCAAACAAAAATGAAAGGAAAATAAAACTTGAGCTCAAAGCTCTGCTCCTTAAAGCCAATTTTAGTTTCATAATGTATAATATTGACTTTGTAAACATTTTCATGAAATTTGAAATTGTTGAATTCAAAGTTGTGTAGAATTCCTTGGTTCATTAATGTATCATTTAGCCAACTTTTCCAGGTCTGTTAGGTAATATTAATTTTATCCCCTAAGAAAGTTCCTTATCTATTATTTTCAAAGACCAATAATGAAATAAATATGCTTCTAAATAAATTTTTCGAAACATTTTTTCATCACTGGAAGGTGAACTTATTGTATTTGGTATTTACGTGAAAACATAAGATGTATTAATAAGTAATACATTAGGGGTATTCATGATGTGTTAAATGTTTTACCATGTTAAATGTTATAAGTAAAAGATTGTGAGCAGCCCTATTTAAAGTCATGTTAAATGGTAAATGACCCCCAAAACTTCATGTTATTTCATTTAAAATTTTAAAGAGAGATAATCCAGATTTTATGTTATTGTTTTCTTTTAAGTTTCGATTAAAGTTAATTGACTGAAAAATGGAAGTTGTGTGAATTTTTGGCCACTGAGTGCCTTGTTGATCCTTCTAACTTGTGAGGAAGAGAATCAAGATGATGTAATTGACAACTGTCATTACATTGTTATTATTATTGTCATTTATTGCTTTATTAATTACAAAATCATCCAAAACAATACTAATACAAACTACGAGCAAGTAATATGTATAATACTACATTGCTTGTTACTACGACAACAAACAAAATTATGATGAGCTCAGCTGGTCTATTGCGTGATGACATTCTCCATTCAACAGACCTTAGTAACAGACTCTCAACCATGTTATATGTTATATCATTTTAACATTCTAAAATAAGGAAATATTTCTCCAATTAACATAAGTTTCTCCATTTAACACGCTTTAACATGTTAAGCTAAAAATCATGAATACCCCTATTATTTCTTTTTGATCAACGTTTCATGGCTCTTTTCTCATCTTCAGGATCACTAAACTTATCAATTATATGATATAACATTAGTTGCATTTTCTTTTCAAAAATCGGTATATTGTATATTTTGTTATTAATTGAAATATTATCTTGTCATCACACTAAAATTCAGTATCAGTGTGATGGTGAAGTATAATAATAGAAGTATTGTACACATATAATATTTTAATTAATGAAAAATAACATATGAATGGACAATGTAATTATCCATAATTTTAGTTTTGTTAAAGGTGGGGGAAGAGCCACGAAATATTTATAAAAATTAATTTAAATCATAAGGAGTGTATTTACGTCAATACATATGCAATAATTCTCAACAAAATGGGATAGAAAATTGGTTTTAAATTATTCATGTAATGATTAAGGCATTGTTAAAGAACATGTTGTTGAACTATCATGGCTGATTATTTTATATTACTTTTTAAATACCAATTGGGAGCGGGGTAGCTAAGTAAGTAAGGTACTGTGCAATCACCTGGGCTGGGTGTTGTTATGTATTATTTGTTTCGATGAATCAGCCATAAAATGGGTACCCTCTATTGGGGGTAAAGACCTGGCAGTTGAGCGTGATCTTTAACAAATCACCTCTTTGCACAGCCTTTGTTGAAGGTTTACGACTTCCTTACAAATTGCTGAACTCCTAACCCTTCATTGGTTGTAGCAGTACAGGGAATCTTTTTTTTTTTTTTTAATGTATGAATTTACATAGCTCATAACTCTTAATATATATGAGACTCTTAATGATGTCCAGTTTAGCTGTACACAGTTTTTTTATATTCTGTAATATTAACATTAATGATTTTAATGAACAAAGTATTATATGTTACACTAAATTATGTTTGTACATCTGCAGGTCCATCAATGAGAGGAATGATGAAGAGAGCAGTGCAGAAAGTTCCTCTTCAGGTATAGGATCTCGGAGTAGTTCAAGAGGAAGCTCAGATGTCCTTCTCTGCAAGATTTGTTACACTGAAGAAGTGAGTTCCTTTTTATCATATAATACTTATATGCTTCATGATTCCTTAACAGCAAAATTCTTTTTTTGTTTTAAGCCCTTTATGTAGAGAGCATGATTAATTAAAGCAAGACTCTTTAACACATGAACGATGTTTTGAGTTTGTTGAGGTTTCGATGTTGTACAAAAGCTTATGATTAAAAATTATAATATCAATCACTTCTTTTTGTTTAACTGAACTAAATAGTATATTTATTTTATTGCTTTAAATAATTAATTGTGGTATATTTAAGTATGTTGTTTATTTTAACCCATAATTAGAAAATATGTTTATAAATAGATAATTATTGACAGCTATCAGCATAATGATACGTAAAAGAGATTAAAATTAAAAAAAAAATAGTATTCTAACTCTTTGCACTCAGCCTTGTGACATATATAGTACAGCAACAACTCCAGTACTGTATTAGTTACTATTGTACCTATGTATTATTAACACATGACTGGCAATATACAATAATTTGTAGTTTTTGTTGTTACCTTGATGAGGACTCGCTATGAGTTTTAGTAGTTTAGTTTTTTTACTTCCATATTAGTGCAGCTACAATGCTATTTTTTATATTTATTGTGAAATATGATTTTATTAAATTTATATAACTATAAAGTTATATAAATTTTAAAACTACAGGGTAACTTGTAGTTGGCATTCTTGGCAAAAATGCAAACTATTGAGAGATCTCTACGTGGCCAGTGAATGTGAGAAAAAAAAATATGTTTAAGATATGCAACAGCTATGAAAGATATCAAGTGAGCACCTTAATAGTGACTTTAGATCTAAATTTCATGTATCACATGAAACATTGTTGGGAATAACATAGTGCAAAGGGTTAAAGATTTGTCTATTTTTATAAATACTAATAGTATGAGAGCCAGGGAGAAAAAAAAGGCAGTTATTGCATCCCATTTTTTGATTACTTTAATGAAAACTAAGTATAATTACTAGTCTAAATTGATGATCTGCCAGGTGTAGGAGTGTTTTAATGATATTTAACTAAATAAATTCACAAAATGATAATTTCTAGTTGTTCGGATTAAATTTTTGAATTTGAAAAATATATCTCAAAAACATTTGAAGTACAGATGTCGATTACCACTCAAATTAAAGCTAGTTTAATGTACTACAAAGTAGTTTATGTCATGTATCTTTGTTGGGGAAGTATTTTTATGATATTCGCATATGAACATAATTTTTGCACATGAAATTTTGTCAAACCGCTATAAAGCAATTCATTTGTGCAAATATCATAAAAACTACTACTCCTATGAACATAAACGTCATAAACCACTTTATAGTACATTAAACTAGCTTTAATTTGAGCGGTAATCAATATCTGTACATCCAATGGTTTTTGATTGAGGTATAGATTTCTCAATATAAATTCACTAACTTATGATTTTTCTGTGCATTTTATTATGAAATGTTGCTATTTCGAAAGCTATATCTCGGGAACTATTGAACGTAAACAGCTCTATTAGGGCTTATATTTTATCATATTTACTCTACTTTAAATAATGTTCTCTTAGATTTTCTTGTGTTGTTGATAGTTTAAAGATATACAGCTCTGAATGAAAAATTATTTTTTTTAACATTTTGAAACAGCTGCCATTTTTTATTTCCCCTACCTATAAAGACTTAGCAGACTCATCAATTTTGGCTAGCAATTATGCATTGTTTTCATTTAAGTAATAAGGAATTGGGGATGAAATAATATCCTTTTTATCCTTCTTGGGTTCTTGTACTATAAGAGAGATGAATGACATTTGCTTGATTTTTTTTTTTTTTTATATTTAGTTCATTTCTCCCAGATGATCGTAGTATAGTATTGACTTATACCGAAATCTTCAATGATGAATTGTTTCAAAAGAATAGTTGGGTATTATTTGTATTGTTAGTACACATATTTGAATAATAGAAATAAATTCATTAATGGAGACATTGGATTTTTTTAAAAATGTAACTTATACTCTTTGAACTTAACATGAATAATATAATGTAACATTATTCCATCGACATATTTTTATAAAAATTGAGCTATAACATTGTTGATAATAACTATAGCCTCTTTGGTCAGATACTAGGGTTCTTAATCAGATTATTAGTATTTTTATTCCATTCATTGTTATGGTAACAGTTGGACCTAGCACACACTACTGTACACTTTTTCTCAGTTATCCATTTCAGAAGTATGCAATATGGTAAATTCCATTTTTCCCCAAATCGTCCATCAGAACATCTGCATAATGTCTTCTTGACCTAATATCTTCTGCCTTCCTGAGCCTTAAGCATATTGTTAAAGCTACCTCAAATCGACTATGTCTTTTTGTTGGAAGGCTTTAAAAATGAACAAAAAACAAACTGGCTCAGATTAAACATTTATTTGGTTCAATTTATACATGGTAAAAAAAAAAATTAAAAACTGACATAAACAAAATATACAAGTAAAAATAAAAAAAAGGCCTTTCAGATAAAAATAAAATAGTCAGATAAATTATGAAATTATGAAAATTAAAATAAAATTAACTAATTTACAAATAAACAAATAATATGTAAAATAAATACTGGTCGACGGTTAATCCACTCCGATAGGTCAGAGGAAGATATTCTGCTTGTCGAGATGTGGAGGTAGAAGGTCCATTGCTAAATACTCCGCTGCAACTCTCAAACTGGTCCAAAGTTGGTGCTTGTAATGGCTTACAAACAGTCGATGTCCCAAAAGCTAAGATGGCTACACTGGCACTCATTGAGGGCAGACAGGGTCTAGTTGTTTTTATTAATTATTGATTAGCAACAACTCATATTGCACTCAAGGGCCAGAAACGCAGAAAAGGTCTGGTTCCGAACTGTAATGACTCACTAAAAATGTCCAAACTATTATCAACCAAACGCAGACAGAGCTGCTGAGGACGCTATCAGGACCACTAATTAGTCGCAACTGCTCTAAAAAACTAAGATGGTCGGTCCGTAGCTAGGTGACGCAATAATGATCACCTCTAGCAACTGTCTTTATTACTCATTATTACAAACAAACACAATCACACATTCTTCTTTTCAAACAACTAAATCTAAATAAAACAATACAAATAAAAATAAATGTAACCAAATTAAATACTAATAAAACTATATAACTAAAACTATAAAACTAAATACTAAAAATACTATTTACAACGTAACTATATTATGGCGTTAACACATATGTTATATTTGAGTGAACTGTTAAATGGATCTATTATTGGTCTTAAGATTTTCCTTCTAATCCTATCAATTTGTTCTACAGGTGCCTTCAATAATCATCAATATCTCGCTTGCTTATATAGCAACTTGTCCAATTAAAGCCTTGTAGAGACTAAAATTGCTCCCGTGATTGTAGTCCATTCTTAGTGTTAGCATACACAAACAGCTTTTATCTCCTCTTTATCAAGAGTATGTTTTAGTTTTGACCCAAGATTAGACAAAGTTGTGATTGTTTGAAAATTGTACATTCCAAAAAATTTAGTAGGTGAACTTCTTTCTTAAAACCAAAATTTTCATATTGTTAATTCATTTTTCACTACTTAAAGTATTTGTTCTGCAATAACCATATCATCTACTTATGGAAGCAGTTAGGTCATTGTATGAAGTATTATTTTTTTTGCTATGGGTCATCATATAGGTTGTAGGTGCTGCGGTGGGATTTTACTTGGTGGTGCTCTCTTCTACTCTCCAAAATTAGTACTTTTTGGTATTGAAGGAAGTATCGATTACTTGACACAGCTCTTAAATTAATTTTGTTTCAATTATTTTTTGTTATGAATGGGGTTGATATCAACATGATTATCTCCTGTTTTTGTTTTGGAAATAAACATTAAAGTGCATTGGCTACCGAACCATATTTACTTTCAACATGAGCTGCTGCCTGTCTTGAGCCCTTAATTTTTGGAAATCTGATTGAGAACTGTCCTGACTGTGTTGTGTATCAAATGAACATTCACCTTATCTTTATAAACAATAGGCATTCATTTTGTATTAAAATTTTATCCTTTTCAGCCGAACATCGTATTTTTCTATGAGAGCTCTGGTCATCGCTGGCCTTAGACCATTTTGATCCTATTTGTTTAAGAATCTTTCTCAGCACTTCTATTTCTCCCCAAAAATCAATTGTATTATTTATTATTGTTATTTTTGATGCTGGTAAATGCTTATAAAAGAATATCATTAATTAATTAAATCATTATAGCTCAATTTAATTAAATGTATTAACAAGGAGGACTATTTGAGCTAGGTGAGGACTGCAGGATTACATATTATTTATCACCTAGAAAATGAAAGTAAATTTATTTCTCCTTTAGTTTTTCCGTAAATTTATTTTTCCCGTAGTTTTATATTCCATTTTTAGTAGCTTTTAAACAACTTTATATTTAATAATAATAATTTATATTCCATTTGCTTTATTTCACAGGTTGGAGCAGTTTTTCTTCCCTGTGGTCATATGATGGCTTGCGTCAAATGTGCTCTTTCTCTATCAACTTGCGCAATATGTCGGAAACCTGTGACTGCATTTTTTCGAGCATTTGTTTCCTGAGGACCAGTGGAGAAACATTCAATCTCTAGTCAAAAGAGAGTTGACACAAGAAAGTGTACACAAGAAAAACATTCTTAAAGGTTGCAGGATGTATGGCTGGATTATTTTTATTGCATTGTAATTTTAAGAATATAATCTCCCTTATACCAAAAATATGTGTTTGTTTGCAATGAGTTTTTGTCGAGTTAATTTATGTAATATAAAAAAGAAACAGGTTGAAGTATCAAAAATTTTAATTTAAGTAGATTATATTTTATTTTATTTATGTTTAACCTGTTTATAAGAAAAGTTCTCAGCTCCTTGTGCTCAGAAGTAAATGTTATGTTACTGTTGGAAGATTAAATTTTTATCAGCAAAGTTATGAAAATAATCTAGCCATAGCTCTATGCCTCAAGAAGCTTGTCTTTTATTGTTAGTAATAATAATGATAATTATACAAATGTATTAAAAATTGTTTATAGTAGTATTATTTTGTTTTATTTTTAAAATCTGTTTTGTAATAAGATAAAATATTACAAATTTTATACATTTGTAAAGTTTGTCATAATTTTACTTACACACTTCATTAAATTCAATGAGGAATAACCTTAAACCTCAATTAATAGTGGCCAAGTGTAGTGTGATAGTCACTAGGAAAGGCTATTGACTTGTTGGCTTTTTATGGGAAGATCTTATCAGTCGGTCAGTTGCCAGATTTCTTATTTCGAATCAGTCAACTGTGTACCTCATTTAGGGGTAATTGTGTCGTATAAAGAAGGGAAAACTCATTTTCATGTTTTGTCCTTATAGATCCAATATAAATAAATACTGGTTCATTCTCTTGAGTGAATGAACCAGTCAAAATATCTAATATTATGTGAAATCAATTGTCAACTTGCATTTAGATCTTTCCAATAGAAGTAAATCTGATTGTTTAATTTTTTTCTCACTGTAACTTTTACCTATTTAAATTACTCATACATAATCCTTTTATAAATGTACTTGCTTTATAAACAATTTCTTTTATTTATATCAAAACCAAAGCTAGGAGCTATAATTTACTTTTTCATTTAAACATGTCATAACGTCTTTAATTTGCACTATGCAACTACACGTATAAATAGTGTGATTAAAAATTAGTTTTGTTAAATCTTTTTATAAGATATATTTAGTTGTTCACTGGGTAGTGATGCAAAAAAATATATAATAAAAATATTAATATTCACTGAACAACACAAGTAACCATCATTAATTTATATTTATAATTTTTTGTATAATGGAATGATATAGTGATGTTTTGAAGAAATGAATAGAATTGTTAATGGATCTTATTTTCAAATTCTTGTTTTTGTAGAAGTGATACCTGATCAATGTTTAATATATTTTAATTAATTTGCCGAATAAATTTCTTTGATTGCCCCAAAATAAAAATTAAATATTTTTCTTTTTAATGATGCTGTAGTTGATTGAATTAGTTGTGAAAAAAAAGTTAAGGAAATATAATTTTACTTACTTGACTTGTATTTCTTAGAAGAATAGTAATCAGTTTGAACGTTTTTTAAGATCTGGATGATTTTTACATACTTTAGGGTCTTCTGGATTTATAAATTATTGTTTTTTCGTTTCCCCCTATTTAAAAGAACTACTCATTCAATTTTGTAAGAGCATACAGAATTTCTAAAATAAGTCTTCCTAGGTGGAACTATAGGCTTTAAAATTCCTATGCATCTTAGTTTTGATGTCCAGATTAAATGAGCAAATCATGACAATGTTTGTTAAATCATAGCCCAAATACTTTCCTAAAAACCACAATTTTACCTTTGGGTTTTTGTAAGTCAAATCCTTATGACACTCAAAGCTTTCTTCCCTGAATTTTCAGTATCTGAGTTTACTTGAAAAAGGTTTAAGTTGGAGTGTGTCTTAAATGTTTTCTATCTGATTCTACATATACAATACGGAAGCAATCAACATTTATATTGATGTGAAATTGTGCTTTATCTTTCGCAACTTTCAGTCAGAAACATTAACCTAAAGCCAAGTATTCCTCTATATATCTCAATTAGATACTGAAGGGCCTTTTATGTAAAGTAACAATATTCAGTGTTTTCTTGCTTCTAAATCATTTACTTACAACAAGTAGAATGGTAGCCAATTGGTTGATTCCATGTTAAGATCTTTAGGAGATAACGAAAATTATTCAGGTGAATATTGAACCCATCTGACCCTCCCCAGAATTTGGGAGAATACCATAATGTGAAGATAGTTTGTCTCAATTTTCTTCCCTTTTTTTTCCCCCTTAGTTTTAATAACTTCAACATAACTCCACCAATGTGCATGCAACTTAGCAGTGGGTTCTAAACTGCACAAAATAGTTAAAGTACCTATGTAACCAAATTACAACCGGAAATATAAAATACAAAATTCTAGAAGTTTTTTTATTTAAAACTACTTCTTCCTTAAAATCTAAAAGATATGATGTGGGTTGGAAGAGTGGAAATTTTGCTTTCTGTATTAATGATGGATTTAGATATAATTGTGAGGAATTATTAAGTATTTTTGTGAGTGGGACAAAAAAAATATCTTTGATTATTAATTTTTCCAATATATATATGGTCTACTTTACTAGAAGTGTCTTGGTTTTTATAATTGTCATACATTCAAACTCATTTAATATGATCAACAATATTTTGTTGTTAATGAAAAACAAATTGATGAGTGTATAATAACCATAAAATAATCAAAGCCCGGAATACTATAGTATAAACAATTTCCAAAAATATTTATTTTTCTCCGCTCCAATGGTGACAGGCACCAAAAAAATATCGCCATAAAAAAGTTTCATTGAAATGAGAATACCCACGTCCTAAGTTAAAAAAGGATCGAGTTTCCAGTTAGGGATAACGGCTAACAACTTGAAAATTCAAAATATAGACATCTAAATCCAATTTAAATATATGATTTTGGATTCAGCTCCAAAAGGATAAAACAGATTGATAAATATAGACAGAAATACTTTTTCCTCTTATCATTTACACTTTCTTATACTTAGAGTTGAACCTAAAAATTTCAATTCACAATGCAGTTTGATGCCTTAAAAATCTTTTTATGTACTGTATTTTAGAAATTTTAAATGGTCATCATACAGAGATATTGCAATTTACAATTTTTTAGACCTGCTCAAGAATTGAAATTTATAGCAGAGTTTGAGTCCAAAGAGAACTTTTATATGTTGAATTTTTAAATTTTTAAACTGGCCTCCTACATAGATGTTGCAGCTGAAAATTTTGAAAAACTTAAAAACAAAAATAATTTTTTTAAAGGGCAAATCACTTACCATTGATATTTACTATTATCTAAGAGTATAGATATCCTTACTGACACACACACAAAACAGGTTGAGAAATAGTTTCTTCATTATGGAATAGCCCGGTAAATATTTAATTTTGTTCATAATTCATAACTTTAGCCTCATATGGATTAACAGAAACATGTTGGTTGTCTAAAAGGAATCAAATTTGTAGGCCAAAATCTGCTGAACGCTTATTTGAAAGGCCTACGATAATCCAATGTTGATTAATTCAGTATACCAGTCATGAATGTGAACTCTAAAAATTATTGTCGAACCTAGAAATGACCACCATTTGGAAAGTAGTTGCAATATAAAATAAATTTGAAGTACCAAAACATTAAGGAATGCCCCTATAAAGAATAATTTTTCTCTGAACTGGATATAATGAACCAAGTCTATATTATAACAAGAATTTGGCTGTTTCGTTTCATGTTGAGCCTGTTCACTTGTGTGACCTCTTGATTTGGTTCAGTTATTCCGAACTTCCTACTAAACCGCTTGTGAAAAGTATTGCATCCCTTGAAATTTTCATGAAAAAGTGAAATATCTCAGTTCGGGATTATCATGAGCATGTTTATGCTTACATAAAAGGAATAGTAGTAGTAACCTTTAAAAAAAAGCAAATAATCAAGAAAAGAAAATATTGACTTTCACTTTATAATAAAAATTACTAGTTCATTGTAAAAGCAGTTCATTAATTATATTTAGTGAATGTTCCTCTAGCTCTGATAACCACAATTAGTCTTTAAACAAATCAATTTTTATAGAGATTTTTAAGGTATGTTTTACCACTCTTCTCGTAGTGGGATCTTGAGTTTATGCTGGTTCCTTTTGGGAACTTGACAGTTCCTTCTTTCTTTCTTTCGTTATGAGAACTTGACACTTCTTTCCATCATGTACTAGGCATGTCCCGCTACTATGGTTCTGTGGTTAAAAATGTAACTGAAATTGCTGTGATTAGTTAGGGAGCGAAATTAATTTAACAAAATACCTTATAAAACATAAAGCCCACATTGAATAATTAAAAACAATAATATATTAACAGAAAATTGTTACTCTAAGAAATAAAATTAATCAAATGTGATTTAAAAAAAAAATTCCATATCTTGAGTAAATAATACTTAAACCTTCTGTTGAAGTCCATGGTACATATCAGGGAAAAGTGTTAAATTTTTTTAAATGATTGTCTAATATGAACGAACCAAATTTAATTTGTAAATTATATTTCCATAATTGTAAAGATATAATACTAACTCTAGAAATAGTAAAAATTTAAAGTATACAGTATCAAATTTTAACATAAGTTTGATTTTAACAACTCACAAATTCTAGTTAGGAAGAAGTACATCAGAAACAGGATAATCCTCTAGACAATATCTACTCCTAAACATATTTTTTAAAAACGGCAAATTTTAAAACAAGCTCAAGATGTTAAAGCACAATGTTACTGATAAATTTAAGATATAAAAAGAAAAAAAAAATACGAATGTATTGATAGAAGTTCCATAGGGAAAAGAAACTTAGGATTTAAAAGATGTCTATGCAGGCGGTGGAAATAATCGGAAAAAGAACACATTAGGGAACCAGATAGTCCCAGCAAAACTTTAACTTTGAAAATCGTTAGGTAAACCGCTACCAATAATCGCTTTTAATTTATAATGAGATTTTTAGGGATGACGTATTGGGTTTTAGTTTTGTTAAAACAAGGAAATGTATATGTTCAAAAAAAACATGGAAAATTTGTGAGATAAGTGAAATTTGCAACAGCATATTATGTAAGTAGGTTAGGTGTTAATGGATTGTAATAAGATAATGATTCGGAAATCCAAGGTGTCAACTTTCTTTGCAAACAAAAATCACTTAGATGATTCACATAGAAAATTAATGTAAAAAAAAATTAGACCATTATTACACATACGATATTTACGAAACTTTTCTCATCCAATGTGGAGACAAGATCTTTGAGATTTGGAATCAATGTCCCAGGTCTCCACGCTATGATCCTTGGAACTATATTAAACCACTGTTTTTTATTTTACTGGTCTAATAAGTACTAATTTGAATAATAAACCCTAGACTATAAATGGATATTTTGTGATATTCTGATTAATGTTTTAATGACCATCTGTGGCTCAGCTAGAAGCGTTGGGACCAGGGTGTATAGTTATAGCAAAACTAAAGATAAACTTTTAATCGTTCAACTGAAGATAAAAATTAATGCATTGATTAAAATTTAAAATTATGGTTTTACTAAGTACAAGCAGATTAGGAAAATATTGGTCCACTAATATCTAACTTGCTCATCGGGATGGTTCCAATGCGATGTCACTTTTCTTCCGAAACATTTCTTTACATAATAGGAGGATTACATTTCGTAAGATGAGCTTTGAATAGATAGCTAATTATAGTTTGATTTTTCATAAATTTAGAAATAGTTTGTTTTTAATGAAAGTGGTTTAGGTTCTGTTGTTCCTCAATGACCTCACCAAAATTCGCATTTCTTTTTTTCTCCGGCACTAATAATGTTACTTGGATGGGTAAAAATAAATGTCTTAAACCCAGAATTTTAAAATTAATTCCTAATAAATACCTGCTTTTTGAAATGTGGGAAGCGAAAGAAGGAATCGAATCAAATGATATTGTTTGTGAAGCCTCCAAAATGGGATGAAGGGGACCCGTCCCACCCTGGTCCCAAGGGTCCCAATACTAGTCCCAATATTAGTGGACCAATATTTTCCTAATCTGCTTGTACTTAGTAAAACCATAATTTTAAATTTTAATCAATGCATTAATTTTTATCTTCAGTTGAACGATTAAAAGTTTATCTTTAGTTTTGCTATAACTACGATTGCTAATCAGTCATTTGTTTAAGTACCTGCCCAGATTATTTTAATTCCTCTCAGGCTGTCAATAGAAACGATTTTGAGCCGGTTAATCTTTTTAATACTAAATTATCCACTTTATCAGTTTCAATCTATTGTGCAAACTAAACCTCGCGTATTTTCCCTATAATATCCTACATTTTGTTTCTTCCTTTTATTACGTAATTAGTTATTTATAAAAATCATACCCGGAGACTTCAGGATCTTTCAAGCCTCCGAGACCCTGGGAAAGTTAACCCCTCCAGGGTAAGAATGTACGCCAGTTTTTGAACTTGAACTTATTGTTCGTTACAGATAAAGACAGCTTTTTTTTGTTCTATGGTTCGGGGAGGATATATCAGTGATTATAGTATGTGTTTTAGGGCTAGATTTCCCTTAAATAACCCCTGTTTTGCAAGCAGATTTAATCCATACCCGTGTAACGTTTAATAGTAAAGAAGATGAAAACATGCTTCATTTAGTAGACAGGTATTCCGTTTTAAACTGATATAGGAAAAAATATTTAGATGAACATATATTGGACAGAAAAAATTGTAATGGAGATTTTAAATTGCAAACGTTGGAAAGTCACAAATATATGTAAATTTATTTTTGTATAAGAAATGTTATTTAACTATAAACTTTAGACAATTTTTAATAACAGAGTGTAATTATAATATGGAATTAAATATTGTAAGATTAGTCATAGAAAATCCCAAATATATATAGTAATCATAGAAAATACCATACCAGTATTGTGTGTTTGTATATAATATAATATAGAATATGTAAATGTGTAAATAAAAACACTGATCTATTCTATTCTGTTCTATTTTAATCCCTGTTTCTGTAAAAGCATAATTACTTTACGCTCATTAATTTAATTTTCTGTTCAAACGGAAACGTCAAAATCTATGTTAATAAAAAAACTTAGTGCATAACGCAATTACTAAAATATACGCGAGACGAATCGGGTCATTTTTAAGATATTAATTTTTTTTCAGATGAGGAGAAAATAAATAAATTAAAATCCATTGTGACGTTTTAAATTTTCTGAGTATAAATAATCTTGATCCAACAAACAGAATTATACCGCAATCAGCTGTAGTTATTTAAGGTGAGAAAATTTATTATTATTTATCCTTTAATATAGTAGACTTACAGGGATGTGGGAGCACTGATATGTATGTATAATTTTAGAACCTTTTTGTATTATCGTTTTATGCATTTGCTCATTAATTTAAAGATTACTTATTGTGAATCATCCGATTTGTTTTCTTATGTAAAACAATATATTGTTGATTTTAATAAATGAGTTTAAATATATCGATATAATCAAAATCAAACAATGCTTCCAGTAAAGTAGCACTTTTTTTCCGACGAGTTTCCGTTATTAATTTTGGATTATTTAAATTTTAAGGAGGGTTTTTGTTTCTTTTCATGTACGGTGTTAATGTTAACACTCATAACTAGACAAGATTTTGTTCAAATTCTACGTTACTATAACTGTTGGGAAGCTGATTTGTTATCTTACAATTCACATCTAGACATTTCAGATTTCATTCATAGGCAAATTTAATGTTAATTGTATTTTTAACTGCATAAAGACTAGTTTCCAAAAGTACAGAATTCTAAAATTAAATCTTCAAAGTTTTATTTTAAATATTTATATCTAATTTGTTCAAGTAGGGCGGTTTTGTGTTGTTTATTATAGAACTCCAAACCACTCTTCAAGTTTCGTTTAGACTGATGAAGTTCTGTTAAAATTAATAGAATTTTTATGATTTTATGAGAAAAAAAAATCTTTTAGAAAATCAAAATTTGCCATAAAAATCCGTATTTAAAGTTTCAAAAAATAATACCAACGTTGTTTCTCCCTACAAAAATATTGTATTTCACTTTTGTATAGTCGGCCAAAATGTTCTGAATTCTGAAATTGAAGCAAAATTTAGTCATATTATACCACAATGGAGTAATTAGTTTTTGTGCAGAATAAGAAACAATTATTGCCGATTGTATTAAATGAGTTTAAATAACACAAAGCCATAAGAACCGAAGGATAAATCCATTAAATTAGGCTTCAATTTGACCATTTTTTTACAACGTTTTGTAGAAATAAAATATATTATCCTGTCATTTTCTACCTGCGTTAACACAAATTAAAGTGATCTGCCAAATTTATTTTTCCAGCTTATATGTACTACTACTACTGTATAGAGAGCATATTTCGGTTTTTGTGATTAGGTATATACTTTAACTCATTCAATACAATCGGCTCAATAAAAGTCAATATAAATGTTTTTTTTAGGGTGATAAAAGTTTTATATTAGTTTTTCGTACATCCGGAAACACTTTTTGGCGTTGGAAATGAATTTTTGAAGAAACTGTGTCACATTCAGACTGCAAAAGGTTCCAAATGAGGAAACAGGAAATAGGGTAGGTGCTGAATTCAATACCATACATGAAATTAGAAAAAATAAGTTGATGTGAGGTTGACGCATGCGATTTGCTAAGTAAGGCCCAGAGAGGAGGAGAGGAGATGAGACGGAAGATGTGAATAGAGGACGTGAGGTAAGGCAGAGGATTAATGCTACAGATTATGCACTGCAACAGATCATTGTAGAGCAGAAGTATTGGCTATCGGCATGTGGCATTGTTGCAAGACCCGAAACATTGGTTGGTTATCCGGTCTACAAGTACCACCAGTACAACTTTCCTCATAGTCTAGTGAAAATAGCTTACAATTTTGCTGTACTAAGAAGTAAGTGTAAATTAATTTCTTTTAATAGATTCTTATGTAAAAATATTTTTTTTTTTTTTTTTTTTTCCGAACCCTCTAAAAACAGAAATAAAATGTGAATTAGTAGTGCATTACTGTGCAAGAAAGAAAAGTAATTCGTGTTGTGTCTTACCTTTTACTACCTTTGGTATTTTAAGGTTACCTGTTATATTTAATTTTGCATATGTGTTATCCATTCAGGAGCTATTTTGAGTCCGGAGGTGAGGGGCCTCCTCGTGTTGTATCGCATATATGATAAAAAATAAAATAAAAATAAAAATGAAGATAAATAAAAAATAAAAATAATAGAGACAATAGATAATGGTGAAATGATAAGAGAAACAGTCTGAAATCAAAAGAAGTGTGAGGGAGGGGGTGCACTAAGCAGGAACTGAACACCACAGTCGGGTAAATATAGGTTTCCTATAAAAATTTAAAATAGCATATTCCTTCATAAACATACTGTTTATATACTAACATTTGTGTTATTTAATTCAATAATAATTTAATATTTAATCCTTCAAATTTTACTAATTTACATAATTAAGGAACTAGTAATACTTTAAGAGTTATTAGCTATATATTAAAGTATTATATTGAGACAATTTGGAAAAAAAAACCCAGCCATATGAGGCCTACACACCTCCAGGGAGTGGTTAACATTTGAGGCGTTCGGTTGTAAAATATGGGAACAGAGAAAAAGAAAACATGTCGGAAATTGATTGTTCAGTTTTGAGGATAATATTTGCTACTTAGCTCCAACAAATATCACAAAATTATTACCCAATTATTTTGAATGTATCGGAAAATATAGCTTTTACTAGTTACTACTTACAACATTTTTTTTTGGATATAAGAAACCATTTTCTACAATATTTGAGTCACTGGGTCGAAAAACGTGGTATCTGACATTTAGTTTGATTTGGAGTTTTTGTTATCGCGTTAACGTGGCTCACGAAGGATCACAGTGGCTAACCGATGCTATTTTGGCCTGTTAAAACAGTTCTGGAGTAAGCTCATTAGCAGAAAACAAAGGTCCATTTGTATAAATACTATCCATAAATTTTAAGATAATGCTATACAAATAAAATAGCTTAGGTGGTAAAGTATTAACGATTTTAAGATTTTCTGTTTTATTATTGCCGTGCTTTTGTTTGTAATGTTCCACTTTGTAGATCTGCAAGTTTTGATAAATGACTATCAGCACCATAACATTCGATCCCATATCTTAATGTCGATACCAGCCACCACTGGCGTATTACTAGTGATGCGGCGAGAGAGATGCACTGGGATCTCTTGAGCTCTGCTCTACCCCACACACGTGGGGGATAGAGTTGGCTCAGGGATCCTCAGGTCGATTGTGTAAATATTGTATATATTATTTTATCATTATGTTATTTTATTTTTCATACAGATAGTTTGATTATGTTCATCTTGTCTA